>NW_007726860.1:283562-406128 GCF_000696425.1 Galeopterus variegatus | reverse complement strand
ATTTTTTTTTTTTTCCTTTTTTTATCTTTTTTTTTTTACTGACCGGTAACGGGATCGCAACCCTCGGTGCTGCGCCCACACCTCGCTCAGCCAGTGAGCGGGAACCAGTCTGTATGTGGGATCCGAACCCTCGGCAGGAGCGCCGCCGCGCTCCCAAGCGGCGCACTCTCCAGTGCGCCACCAGGCCGGCCCATCAGCAAAATTTTTAATGTGAGTCACCAACTGAATAATTTTTTTTATAAGTGGCCAAGTTTTTAAATCTCATTTTGGGGCCATCTCTGCCAATCCAGATTGTTCCATGAGAGGGCAAGCTGTGGGCCAGAGCACAGAAATGTTTGCAGGTGGCTTTCATGAGCTTGGAAGCCTGGAGAGAAATGAAGGACCAAATACAGTAAAGTATATTTATTTTGACAGTGGTTTAAAGAGAAAAAATACTGTACACCAGGTAGAATGCTTAAATTTCTAAGTTTCTTAAATAGGGCGGAAAACAAATGATGAGTAATAGCTTGCATATGTTCTGATAATTGCTTGTTCTCACATTTTTGCTCAAATATGAGCGCATAAAGACATACAAGGGCACATCAAAAAGTTCATGGAAAAATAGAATTAAAAGACAATACAAACCTTTCCACAAACTTTTTGAAATTCCCTCATAAACTGTGTCCTATTCATCTTTCAAGACTCAGCATAATATAGGACCACACACAAAATAAGTGATCCGTAAATATTTTCTGAGTAAATAAGGGATGCGTTAATGAATGAATGTGTGAATCTTTTCTGATGCCCTTCACCACCACCACCACCACCACCATCACCATCACCATCATCATCATCATCATCATCATCATGTACTTCATTTCTTTTTGAATGTTCTTCCTAAACTTGTGAGATGGTCTTGAATCAGTAAAGGATGAGTTCTTTTCTCCAAGGTTGTGCATTGCATTGTATTGCTAAAGTGTTGACTCCCAAGCCAAAATGCCTGGTTTCAATCCCAGCTCTGCTGCTTACTGGTTCTGTCATGTTGAACAAGTTGCATAATATCTATGCCTCTGCTTCCTTGTGTATCAAAGGATTTATGATAATTAAATATGTTGAAACATGCAAAGAGTTTAGGATAGTACCTGATACATAGACATGTTTAAAGAATGTTAGCTATGTTTTTCAGCCCAAATGTGTGTGAAAATCGTGTCCAGATATTGACTGTCCTTCGTTTTGTAGCTATAACTGGAAGTAGATTGGGTCTCTGTCACTCTGCCTCCCCCCTTCTCTACTTCCCGGAAATTGTCATGTATCTTTAATGAAAATGGCCCTCAAAGTTCCAGGATAGTCCAAACTATGTCTCTTACTGGATTTATTGACCATAGCCACTCCTGAGGCAAAATAGAATCTCCAGGCCTAGGGGGAGACAAAGTAGGAGTATATTTTTATAACGGTTCCCAAATAGTTCTGAAAGGATGGTCATCCTCCCAGCGGAGAGCCTTTGTTAGGGCTGAGATGGAGCCACATTTCTTTTAGCCACTGGCATAGTATCCTGTCATCTCACCCAGGAGACATGAGTTCTGTAGTCAGTAATGCCTCCTCAGGCATTACTTTGATTTGCTTCCTCAGAATTCCTTAAGAAATTAATTCCTCATCTCTAATATCATTAGAAACATCCTAAAACAACTGAGACCTATATATAAACCTGTATAAGTCATACACAATCTCTTAATAGCTGTCTTTTATTGAGCTCTATTACCTCTTTTTTGGTTGAGTTTTCTATTTCTCAGTCACATGGAAGTGCTGAAAAGAAAGTATATTTCAGAGAGTTCTAATCATGTCTTTCTGGTGGAGGCAGTAGATTTGGAATTACAACTAATTTGGGTCTGGCTTCTCCAAAGAAGGAATTTTGCAGTGGAAAGATGGAAGGGTACTAATGGGAGTAAAAGAAATACTGGACTCCAAGAGGGGACTAGAAAGATCTACTACAAATTCAGTCTGGATAGGCTAAGATCTACTAAGAAGAGAGCAGGAGGGATATAGAAGCCTACTTGAATAAAGAAAATAGGATATTTGAGCCACTTTTAAGTTAAAATAGATTATTTTGCCTGCTGTTTCCTTTTCTCTAAGGAAAAGGTCCCAGAATGAACACTTCACTGCTATAATTGAGACATTAATATTTTATGAATGTGGCTTTACAATTTGCAGTAATTGCAGGACTTTGGCTGTTTGCCATTAGATAGTGTACTTGGCTGGGAAGCATATATTCTTGTGGGTGGTTTTGATTTTTAATGTAACTTTCAAGTTGAAATAGCAGTGACTCATCTAAACGAAGGTGATACTTACTTTTTTTCTCTTAAAAAAAAATGAGTATGTCGTTATTACACAGTTAGGTTATTGCCTCACTTCCTCGAGGATGATACCCTTTGTAAATGTCCATGTAAGTAGTTTTCCATCATTCAGACCTGCTATACACAGTGAGACGGGGCCTGTCTTGTAAGTAGGCCCTTTAAGTATCAGTCACTTGACAGATGAGCTTACCAAGATTGAAGTTGCTCTTGATTTCTAACACAGGTGTTTAAGTTATCTGTAATTGCTTTGATAAATCACTTTGGCAAAGTGTACCCAAAGTCGGCAGTGGTTAGGATGTGCTCGTTGTGACAGGTGTGGAATCTGCCCACAGATGTTACTTTATGAAGCCATTTAAAAACCAGCTGCCTCTTGATGGCCTAACCTAGCTTTCAGCTCCCATTAGCATGTTATTTTTACTTGTCATGTATGAGAAAATATTTCCATAGAAAACATTAAATAAAAGTTATTGCTTTCTAAGTGATACTTAGGAGTATAAATTATTGGATATTACTCCAGGATAGTTCAGATTTTATTATTTTTTTTTTTTTAAAAGGAATAAAAACGGGCCGGCCCAGTGGCGCACTGGATAGTGCGCCACTTGGGAAGCGTGGCGGCGCTCCCGCCCGAGGGTTCGGATCCCACATACAGACCGGTTCCCGCTCACTGGCTGAGCAAGGCACGGGAGCAGCACCGAGGGTTGCAATCCCGTTGCTGGTCCCCGGTCCGGTACGAGGGCAACACTGAGGGTTGCGATCCGTTGCCGGACACGGAAAAAAGACAAAAGACAAAAAAAAAAAAAAAGGAATAAAAACAATTACTCGGAAGGAAAAAGGTTAAATAGAGTGACAGATAAAAATTGCAATTCAAAATCAATGAGTCATTATAATAGTTTGTTAAAAAATGAAATAGGCATTTTAAATAGATTTTTGGCGTATAGTTTTGTGGCTTTTGGATATGAATTAAGATATAGTTCATATGTCAATGGTGAGTCTGTGTAAGAAAATGATATGATACACAGTGACCATCAAACTGGAACAAATTGGCATGAAGCACTTCTTATTCTGATCTTCATTATCAGTGATTTTCAATTTTGAAAACTTTTTTTGAAGTTAATGTGCTTTTATTTGTCTGCAAAAAAATCTTCATTTTTAAACAAATTTGCTATTTATTTATAATCTAATACTTTTCATTAAAAGGAGCACTAAATTTGTCTCAGCATGGATAGGGTTGTGCCTTTTGAAGTTTAACAAAAAGAATGGAAAATGGAAAACTAGGAATTAGAAACAATTTAAAGGACTGAAAATTTTGGTGTAACCCTTGGAGATTTGGAAGATAGAGGTATGAGTCTGTTTCTCAAAATAATAGCACTATCCAGGGAGTCCCATTTATTTTGCATATTTTCCCCTAGTTCAGTGTATTTGTTTTGCTGAGTTTGGGTTTATGCTTAGTTAGTGAAAGGAGTTTGTGAACTTAAGCAGTTTAAGCACAGTTTTTTTTAAGGCCATACCAACGGATTCAAAGTGCAGAAGCCATACTTTCTGTATTCACTGACTCTGTTCTGCGACGTGAGAGTATGTGACCCCCTAGCCCTCACTTCTGCCCACCTTCTTTCCTACTCTGCAGCTCTTCTGTTCCTGCCACTGCCCCACGTGGACTTGTAAATTCTTATTTTACTTGGTGGGTTATAACTCATTACTGTCATTCATTTGGGAAGGGGGAATGCTCAGGTTATCCCAGATTTAGCCAGTGAGATCCCCTTTAAGCTGTCCTTTGCACACGCTCTGTTCTTTAAGCACGCTCTGTTCTTTCTTTTCTAGAATACCAAGATATTCTGGGCACATTTTTACTTTCCCTGCCCCCACCCTAACCCCTGTTCTGTTGACTGGAGAATGGATTGTGTACAAACAGGATCTGGCATCAGTTGTCTTTGTCAATTCAGCATCTTTGCTTCTAATCCCTCTCCACACTCAGTGCCAGGAGATGGGTGTATGTGTAGACCCAATGGGAGTTTTAGTTTTAGATATTAAATTTGCTAGATAAGACATCTTAATAAGTGAGGATGTGTATGTATTATTTTAGCAATTTGGACATTAATGAATTACTTGGTTGTACATTTTCTCTGTTTTTTAAATTATAAAAAATATAAAAATCTTTATCCAATATAGCGAGTATTCAAAACTGATACTGATGCTGTACTGATTACTATTATTGAGTTATTTAAGAACATTTAGAAAAAGTATATTTTTCAGGAAAAGCAAACTGAATATTAAGAGTCTCTGGAATTCTCCGAATAAAAAACATTTCACATAAGGAAAAAAGATAAACAGAAGGACAATTAAGTTATGAAACTGTTAATATAAGAAAGTTAAAGATTTTAGCACTAGTTTTCTGCAGTGAACCTAGTTTTAGAGCATAGAATTTATCAAATTAAAAAGGGGTAATAACAACATGAAGGATATATGTAGTGTGATACTTGTTTAAAAGAATTGGGGTCTCGAGTCTATAGATTGAGTCTTTCAGAAGACACTTTAAATGAGGTATATTCCTGGGATCTAGATAATAAAATATCCTCAGAAAGTGGTTTGAAGGCATTTTTCCTGAATTTATCTTTTGTCATATTGATTTTTTCTTCTTTATTTTCTCTGTTGTCAAAATTCACATAAATATACGATTCTGATAGTGCCCATATATTTAGGTGAGCTCATATCCGTAGTGAAGATCAACAGTCTTTGCAAATATATGCATTATCTCCTTATTTCATTTCTTTTTAAGGAAACGTTTTACTGTTTACCTAAGAACTGGTACCTGAACCCAAAAGATACCAAAGAATGTTTTATTTTTAAAATGTTTCTTTTTTATCACTGATGAAACAGGTACGTTTGTTTAATTTGACCTACCTTTGATCTTACTAAAACAAAATCAACTAAATTATTTCCCAAACATTCACATCCTCCCTCTCTCTCTCTTTCTCTCTGTCTCTTTCTCTCTCCCTCTCTCCATCTCTGTCTCTCTCTCTCTCCATCTCTGTCTCTCTCTCTCTCCACTCACTTCTTTCAAACTTCCAGAAATGCTTTGGCTGAAATTAAACGCAGTGTTTCTTATCTGTTAATTGTTTCTCACTGATTAGTGGATTATTTCACATGAGTACCTCCCAATGTTCACTTTGATTACTCTTTGGTGCTGTAGAACAGTGTTTGTACAAGAGCTCTTCTTTTTAAGGAACAGTCCTATATGTTCTTTTTCCATTGAATAACAATGTTAAAAACATGAAAGGGCTATTTTCTTTTTTCTGTAGTAGGCATTCTATAATACATACCTTGAATTACTTAGATAGGTGAGAAGATGTGACCAAAATTGCAGTGAGAAAGTTAAATTTTATATTAATATACTCAAATTAAGGAGATAAAGGTTTTAGCTTTTCTTGAGGCTGTCCAGATAATACAATTTTGTTATACTACTTTATTTCTGAGCTCCTTATACTTTTATCTAGAATGCTAAAATATATGCTTCATGCTTTTGTTTCTTCTCATGTTTGATGAATACGAATAACACATGACTACACCTAAACTTCCTGGGCTTCCAAACCATGTCCTACCTTTGACCGTGCTGAAGAATCATAGGTTGTACTTTCCTTTCGTGGATGCTTTGTTAACCCAAAATTATAGTTTATAGTAGAAAATATAAAGAGGGATCTTAACTTGTGTTGTCTCAAACTTAAGGAGAACATCAGTAGTACTCCTATAAGACATATATAAAATAAGTGGTATCATTTTTACCATCCTGTTAAAAATGAGGAAAAGTTCTTCTTTCCTCTGTCAACTCATACCATTCCAAAGTGCGTTGTGTTATTTTTTTCTCTTAATCTCTTTACAAAGGAGACTACTACAGTTTGAATATTGCAGCTCTTTTTTTAAACTGTATAGCAAACTTCTGGACCTCAGGTCTTATGATGAATAGATACAAAAGATGTTCATTGCTAATTGTATAAAGCTTAAACGTCTGTCTTTCTTTCCAGGTATTTACATTCATTTTATCTCTCCATTCACTTGCTCACTCGCTCGCTTTCACCCTCCTGTGTTCTCATTTCCATCAAGATGGAAACCCCAGAGCTGTCTTTGGACATTCCCCACATCCCGATTATCTTAAATTCAGTACCTTATTTCTGTCTTCATTCATTGCCATTGGCTTGGTACTTACCTTCATCCTTTCTCATCTAGGCTTTTGTAAAAGTTTATTATATTTTTTCACCTTACCTCCAGTCTTACCACAACTCTTCCCAAAATTTATCTTCTCTCTCTTTTTTTTTTTTTTGTTAATTCAGTGAAATTTATTTATTCCTGAAATATTTATTTATTCTTGATTATACATATTTATGGGGTATAGAGTTGACTAACAGTATTTATGTACAGTATGTAATGATCAAATCAATATTATTAGCATGTTCATGATTACAAATCATAATTACTCTTTGTGTCCCTTACCCAGTTACTCCCTAACCCGCCCTGCCTTCTCCATTACCACCTCTTGTATCTGCAGGTCTGTTCTCTCCTTCTGAGAGTTCAACGTTTTGTTGTGGCCTTCCTTCCTTTCCTTCCTTTCATTCCTTTCCTCCCACTTATGAGTGAAGACGTGGTATTTCGCTTTCTGTGCCTGGCTTATTTCGGTTAACACAATTTTCTACAGGCTCATCCGTGTTGTTGCCAATGGCAGAATTTCATTCTTTTTTATGGCAGAGTACTATTTCATTGTGTAAATATACTACATTTTCTTTGTCCAGTCATCTGTCAGTGCACACTTAGGTTGGTTCCATATCTTAGCTATTGTAAATATACCTGCTGTCAATGATGAACATGGAGTGCAGGTGGAGTGCAGGTATCCCTTTGACATGATGATTTCCATTCCTTTGGGTATATGTCTAAAAGTGGGATTGCTGGCTCATATGGTAGATCTATTTGTAGTTGTTAGAGAAACCTCCATACTGTTTTCCATAGGGGTTGTACCAATTTGCTGTCCCACCAATACTGTAGGAGCATTCCCTTCTCTCCACGTCCTTGCCAGCATTTGTTATTCTTCATCTTTTTGATTATAGCCAGTCTAACTGGGGTGAGTTGATATCTCAGTGTTGTTTTAATTTGCATTTACCTGATGATTATAGTGATGTTGAGCATTTTTTTAAGTGCCTGCTGACCGTTTGTATGTCTTCCTTAGAAAAATATTCATCTCCTTTGCCCATTTTTTAATTGGGTCATTTGCGTTTTTTTACTGTGTAATTGCTTGATTCCTTGTATATTCTAGATATTACTCCCTTCTCAGATGTATAGTTTGCAAATATTTTCTCCCAGTCTGTAGGTTGTCATTTCACTCTGTTGATTGTTTCCTTTGCTGTGCAGAAGATTTTGTTTGATATAGTCCCATTTGTTTATTTTTTCTTTTGTTGCTTGTGTTTTGGGGCTCTCGTTCATAAAGTTTGTGCATAGTCCTAGTTCCTGAAGTGTTTCCCCTATATTTTCCCTTAGCAGTTTTACAGTTTCAGGTCTTATACTTAAGTGTTAGTCCATTTTGAGTTGATTTTGGTATATGGTGAGAGGTGCAGGTCTAGTTTCATTCTTCTGCATATGGATATCCAGTTACCTAGCACCACTTATTGAAGAGGCTGTCTTTTCCCCAATGTATGTTTTTGTCACCTTTGTCAAATATCAATTGGCTGTTAGTCTGTGGGTTGATCTTTGTGTTCTTTATTATGTTCCACTGGTCTGAGGGTCTATATTTTTATGCCAATACCATGCTGTTTGGGTTCTGTAGCTTTGTAGTATGATTTGAAGTCAGGTAGTGTTATGCCTTTGGCTTTATTTTTTTTGCTCAGGATTGTTTTGGCAATTTGGGGTCTTTTCTTGTTCCATATGAATGTTAGGATTTTTTTTTTTTTTTTTTTTCCATTTCTGTGAAGAATATCATGGGTATTTTGATGGAGATTGAACTGAATCAGTAGATTGCTGTGGGTGGTATGGCCATTTTCACAGTGTTAATTCTTCCAATCCAAGAGCATGGAATGGCTTTTCATCCTTTTGTGTCTTCTTTAATTTCTTTCATTAGTGGTTTATAGTTCTCATTGCAGAGATCTTTCACTTCCTTGGTTAAATTGATTCCTAGGTATTTTATTTTTTTGGTGACTATTGTAAATGGGCTTACTTTCTTGATTTCTCTTTCTGTTAGTTCATTATTGGAGAATTCTCCAATGTAAACATGATTTGGGGGTGTTGATTTTGTATCCTGCATCATTACTGAAATTATTAGCAAGCTCTAAGAATTTTTTGATAGAGTTATTAGGTTTTTTTGTGTATAGGGTAATGTCATCTGCAAATAGGGACAGCTTGACTTCATCTTTTCCAATCTGGGAGTCCTTTCTTTCTCTTGCCTGATTGCTCTGGCTGGTACCTCCAGTACTATGGAGGTGTTGAGAGTGGGCATCCTTAAGTAGAAGTGGTGAGAGTGGGCATCCTTATCTTTTTCCTGTTCTTACAGCAAAAGCCTTCAGTTTTTCCCCATTCAGGATAGTATTGGCAGTGGGCTTGTCATAGATGGCTTTTATTGTGTTGAGATATTTTCCTTCTATACCTAATTTGTTGAGAGTCTTTATCATGAAAGGGTTTTGAATTTTGTCAAATGCTTTTTCTGCATCTATTGAGATAATCATACAGTTTTTGTCCTTGATTTTGTTGATGTGATGTATCACATTTATTGACTTGCGTATGATGAACCATCCTTGCATTGCTGAGATGAATCCCACTTGATCATGGAATATAATTTTTTTTGTATTGCTGTATTCTGATTTTATTTTATTGATGCTGTATTTTATTGAGGATTTTTGCATCTATGTTCGTCAGAGATATTGGTCTGTAGTTTTCTTTTTTTGTTGTATCTTTGTCTGGTTTTGGTATCAAGGTGATTCTGGCCTCATAGAATCAGTTTGGGAGTGGCCTCTGTTTCTATTTTTTGGAATAGTTTGAAGAGAATTGGTATTAATTCTACTTTAAAGGTTCAGTAGAATTCAGCGTAAAACCATCCATTACTGGGCTTTTCTTTGCTGGGAGATTGCTGATTACTGCTTCAATCTCATTGCTTGTTATTGGTCTGTCCAGGTTTTCTATGTCTTTTCAGTTCAGTCTTGGCAGTTTGAAAGTGTACAGAAATTCATCCATTTCCTCCAGATTTTCAGATTTGCTGCAGTATAGTTTTTTATAATAGTCTCTAATGATTCTTCGTATTTCTGTGGAATCAGTTGTAATTTCTTTCTCATTTCTGATTTTTGTTATTTGGGTCTTCTCTCTTCTTTTTTTTTCGTTAACCTAGCTAATGGTTTTTCTATTTTGTTTATCTTCTCAAAAAACCAATTTTTTATTTCATTCATCTTTTGTATTGTTTTTATTGTGTCTCTATATTATTTAGTTCTGCTCTAATATTTTATTTTATTTTTTTTCCTGTTTTGTCTTTTTTCATGACCGGTAATGGGATCGCAACCCTCGGTGTCGCGCCCGTACCGTGACCGGCAACGGGATCGCAACCCTTGGTGTCACGCCCGCACCGTGCTCAACCAGTGAGTGGACCAGTCTCTATATGGGATCCGAACCCTCGGCGGGAGCGCCGCCGCACTCTACCAAATGCACCACCGGGCCGGCCCTCTAATATTGATTATCTCTTTCCATCTACTAACTTTGGGACTGGATTGTTCTTGTTTTTCTAGTTCTTTTAGGTGTAAAGTTAGATTGTTTACTTGAAATCTATTTTTTTTAGTGTAAGCATTTATTGCTATAAACTTCCCTCTTACTACTAAGCTTTTGCAGTATCCCACAGGTTTTGATATGATGTGTCTTTGTTTTCATTGTTTTCTACAAATTTTTTGATTTCCTGTTTAATAGGTCATTCAGAAGCCTGTTGTTTAATTTCCATGTATTTGTATAGAGTCTTGAGTTTCGCTTGTTATTGATTTCTAGTTTTAATCCATTGTGGTCTGAAAACATAGTTGAGATGATTTTGATTTTTTTAAAGTTATTGAGGATTGATTTGTGACCTGACATGTGGTTTATCTTGGAGAAAGTTCTGTGTGCTGATAAGAAAAATGTATATTCTCTATTTGTTGGATGCAGTGTTCTATAGATATCTGCCAGGTCCAGTCAGTCTGAAGTGTAGTTTTAATTTAGTGTTTCTCTGTTGATTTGTTGCCTAGATGATCTGTCTAATGATGGGAGGAGGGGGGTATTCAGGTCTATTATGGTATTGGGGTCTATCTCTTTCTTTAGGCCTAATACTGTTTGATTTATATATCTGGTTGTTCCAGTGTTGGCTGCATATATATGTATGGTTGTTATGTCTTCTTGCTAGAACGATCCTTTTATCATTATATAGTGGCCTTCTTTGTCTCTTTTTATGGATTTTGGTGTAAAGTCTATTTTATCCAATACAAGAATAACTACTCGTTATTTGTTTCCATTTGTGTGGTATATCTTTTTTCATCCCTTCACTATTAGTCAGTGTGCATCTTTACTGGTGAGATGAGTCTCTTGAAGACAGCATATACTTGGGTCTTGCTTTTTGATCCAGTCCATCCGTCTGTGTGTTTTGAGTGGGGAGTTTAATCCATTTACATTTAGGGTTGTTATTGAAAGGTATTGTCTTATTCCTGGCATTTTATGGCTCTTTGTTTAGATGTTTTTAGTATCATTTGTTCCTTTCTTTGCCCTTTATTATTGGTCTTCAACATCCAGGGGGTTTTTTTGTGGTGGTAAGATTTAATTCCTTTTGTCTTTCTCATTTGTATTTGTGTTTTACTGGTGGGTTTTGTTCTTACTTGTGTATTTGTGGTAGTGACTATTCTTCAGATTCCAGATGCATAACTCCCTTGAGAATTTCTTGCAGGACCAGTTATGTGGTGGCAAGTTTCCACAGAGTTTTTTTGTCTGGGAAATAAACTATTTCTGCCTCATTTGTGAAGGATAGCCTTGCTGGGTATAGTATTCTTGACTGTCAGTTTTTTTCATTTAGTATTTTGAATATATCATCCCATTTTTTTCTTGCCTGTAGGATTTCAGTTGAGAAGTCTGCTGTTAGTCTGATGGGGGCTCCGTTGTAAGTGACTTGACACTTTTCTCTTGCAGGTTTTAGGATTCTCTCTTTGTCTTTGAGCTTTGCCAGTTTGACTACACTGTGTCTTGGAGAGTATCTTTTTGGATTGAAACTGTTTGGGGATCTTTGAGCTTCCTGGATCTGAAGGTCTGTGTCTCTCTCTATACCTGGGAAGTTTCACTCTATTTCATTAAATAGATTTTCATGGCCTTTACCTATCTCCTCCCCTTCAGAAACAACCATGATTCAGATGTTTGTGCACTTAAGATTGTATGCTCAGGCCAGCCTGTGGCTCACTTGGGAGAGTGTGGTGCTGACAACACCACGTCAAGGGTTAAGATCCCCTTACAGGTCATCTTTTATTTTTTTAAAAAAAGATTGTATGCTAGCTCTCTTAGAGATTCTTCATTTTTTTTTAAATTCTTTTTTCCTTTTTCTCGTCTGCCTGAGCTATTTCACAAAGACCATCTTCAAGGCTTGTTCTAATCTGTTGCTTGTGCTCTTTGTTGTTTCTTATTTCACTTTCAGTTCCAGGAGTTCTGCTACATGCCTTTTTAAGGTATTAATTTTTTTGTAAGTGTCATCCTTCACATCCTGGATATTTTTTCTCGTTTCATTGTGTTGTCTTAGAGAGTCCTCCTTTATCTTATTGAGTTTCTTTAAGATAGTTATTCAAAATTCCTTTTCAGTCATTTCAAGGCTTTCCTGTTCTATAGGGTCTGGTACTTGAGAGTTACTGAATTCCTTCTATGGTGTCATATTTTCTGAGTTTTTCATATTTCTATAATGTCTGCATTGATTTTTGGTCATCCGGTTGATCAGTTGCTTCATCTGTTATTCTGAAGTACACTTTGACGAGAAAGAGTTCTTCCTCTATTTCCAGGCTTGTCCAGTGACTCCTTGTGTAAATGAAGTCAAATATGTAGTGGGTCACCTGCACAGTGGTCATGGATGTTATTAAGGCAGAGATCCATCCTTGCAACAGTATTAGCTGTGGTGGTGGATATTGTGCACCAACTCTATGAAAGCTGTGTGAAGCCTCTTGGTGGTGGTGTGACATGTGGT
This sequence comes from Galeopterus variegatus, assembly GCF_000696425.1. Taxonomy (NCBI): domain Eukaryota; kingdom Metazoa; phylum Chordata; class Mammalia; order Dermoptera; family Cynocephalidae; genus Galeopterus; species Galeopterus variegatus. The sequence goes on along the minus strand of NW_007726860.1, from coordinate 393,612 downwards.
GTCCTGCCTTCTGCATGGGTGGAGTGAGCCTGGGAGGGTGGCTGGCCTATTCTCCTGCCTTCCTGGGTGCCTCCTTCATCGGTGATGGCATGGTGCAGGGTCCTGCCTTCTGTGTGGGTGGGGCTGGGGGCTGGGCCAGTGACTGGCCTGTTCTTCTGCCTGCTTGCCTACCCCGTTGGTGGTGATGTGGAGTCCTCTCTTCTGTGCAGGTGGGGCGGGGTCTGGCAGGTGGCTGGCCTGTTTTCCTGCCTGCCTGGGTGCCTCCCCTGGCTGTGGTGGGGTGGCACGGTGCGGGGTCCTGCCTTCTGCAAAGGCAGGGCAGGGGTCTGGAGGGTGGATGGCCTGTTCTCTTGCCTGCTTGGGTACCTCTCCCATTGGTGGCAGGACACAGGGTTGTGCCTTCTCTGTAGGCAGGGCAGGGGTCTGGTGGGCAGCTAGCCTGTTCTCCTGCCTGCCTGGGTGCCTCCCATGTTGGCAGCATTGTGGTGCAGTGTCTTGCCTTCTGCACAGGCAGGGCAGGGATCTCAGGAGTCTTCTGAGAATCAGCAAGGAGATAGTCTTAGCTCTCAGATAAGAAGATAGTCTTATCTGCATCACTGAAGAAAGGTTATAGGATAGTCTTATCTGCATCACTAAAGAAGGATTATAGCATGTCTTGTCTTGGAATATTGGAAAATAGGATGGGGCATTGGGGTTAGTCTTTTCTTAAAACACAAGGGTGAGAGGGGATTTCTTAACCAGTAGTGTTTTACAGGGACACAGAGTTCAAGTTCAACATTATCAGTCTCATCTGTTGTTTAAAATAAATATTATTTCCCACCAAACACCTCAGCCTTTGAGTGAGATGAAGCAGAATCTGAGAATAGTCTGTCAAGGACTCTTGTTAGCATCGTTCCTACAAAACCAGTTGAGCCATCTGTTAAAATGTGGTGGCAAAGATCACTTGTTTTAGGGTCCTAGAGATCCTAAAAGAGGGATTCCTAAAATGAAAAGGAGAAATGTTATTATAAAAGATGGTATTGTCATAAAAAGCAAGGATTGAACCCTATGTGTAATCAGACCAATGGAGTCCAAGAAGTTGGTTGAAGGAAGTTTTTTGGTTATGCAGCATGGCCAATTGAGTTTCATGAGCCTTTTGAGCTAAGTTGTCAGTGCTGTCAGTGGTGTTGTCCACAGTCTTGGTTACCTCTCATACAAAAGAATACATGGCCCAAGCACTTTGCCAGACAACAACCAGTCCAGGAGAATCCAGCCCATGCGTAGACTCCTACAGGTCTGAGTCCTGCGAGGTTCACATTAAGATGTCGAGCTTCAGCTCCTGGATAAAAAAGGATTGGCTTCAAGGTACTAGAATCAGGTGGGCATCTGGGCTGTCAGGTCCTCGTTCTTGGTGATGCCAAGTCGGGTGGGGAAAGCTGGAGACATATATTTGAAGGATTGTACTGAAGGAAACCAGAAGAAATGATAATTTGGTAAAGATTGGGCAAGGTAATAGGATTTGGTCCAATATGCAGGTAGGTATTGAAACTGGTTTTTCCATAGGGGAAAAGGAAGTTATGTACATCTCTGCCAGACAAAATAGAGTTTTCAGATCCATCAGTTACCTGCAGTATATAAGGGTAAGGAACTAAGGTTGACTTTATAGAGCTCATGCTTACAAAGCCTCTTGGGAAAACAAGCTTGGTACCTTCCTAACAGGAAGGGTTCTCAGCCTCACAGGTGAGTAAGGAAGATCATTTTCTGCTAGGCCCAAGAACCTGTAGGATATATAAAATAACTCAAAGACAGAGCTAGTATCAGATAACCTGGAAGGATGTACTGTAGACATTGCATAGTGTCCCATAGAAACACATTTTTTCCTATAGTCTCTCCCCTGTTGAACAAAGATAAACTCTAAGAAATACTATTCATGATCATAAAATAAGACTGGTTTTATTAGATTTATTTACATAGGTACAGCAAGAATGATAATTTACCTTTAAGGCCTTAAATATTTGTTGGAAGTTTTCTTAAGGAATCTTACATTGCACACCTAAAAGCCTCTTCAGACTAGGGAAATGAAGCCAAAAGCTTGCCTTCAGATTTCATCCACAGTATCTCTAAGTTTGCGTGAATTCCTTTTTTTTTTTTTGTGGTTTCCCACATATCCTACAGTTCTTGGGCCTGGCACAAAGTGACCTTCCTTACTCATCTGTGAGGCTGAGAACCCTTCCTGTAAGGAAGGTACCAGGCTTGTTTTCCCAAGAGGCTTTGTAAGCAATAGCTCTATAAAGTCAACCTTAGTTCCTTAAGTCTCATCATTTCTGAGTAAATGAACGTTATTCACAGATAATGGCATTCCAGGCAAGACCATGGTTTTATAGCCATTATTTGCAATTATGTCCTGGTAATAAGGAAAACAGATTGTTTTTGAACTTGTGCAAATAATTATATTGCCCTGAAAGTAAGAATACTCAATAACAGTTTTCAAATTTAGGAGAAGTCAGGCAGAAAGAATAATATGTCATTTCCAAATGTTTTCTTTCTGTTTATAAAAGCACACTCTACTAAATTATTATGAGATATAGATAGTATACGAAGAGAAAGGGCTTCCTTAATATCCAGAACTTAGAACATCAACAGTGTTCCAAACAAAAGCTACAGCCCTCCCTCAATGGTTTATTTAGATGTAGTAATTAATTTTTGTTCTACTTGATCTTGTGTTAGTAGTCTCATAAATCCATGTGCCTCTCAACAAGAGTTCTGGAAATCCTGATTCAGTCCTCTGGTAGGATTGAATGCCATAAGAAGCCTGTACCCAAAAGTATTTGGCACAGTGGTTCTCCATGGGGTACTAAGACAGCTCTTCTTTGTTGAAGATAAATCCCTCTGACCTGTAGCTGTTACAAATGTTGATAAGGAAGCTTGAGAGTAAAACAAATCTGCAGAAAAGATTTCAAATGGCTGTGGTTAACTTATTACTGATGATTTTCAAAACTAAAAGATCTAATGAGAGTTCATTACAAGAATAATGACAACTGATGAAGTTGGTTATGGTATGGATAGCAAAGTGAGTTCAAAAAAGTTTTAGACAGAGCATCTATAGACATAATATGATTAACCCTATTTTCAAATAAGAGTGGACATTACATCTAATTTATAAAAATGGAAGAACATAATCTTTACAGAAACATATCTTCATTTATAACAAAATAGTCCCAAGACATAATATATCATGAATATGCAAAGCATGTAATTAGAATAGACCAAGAATAATAAATAGATGTAATTAGTCAGGAGTAGAACTTAAACCTCTGTATATTGATAACATTTTGCTCATACAAATTTAACATGGGGAAGGCTGAGCAACATTTTTGATTTGATAACTTTACCCGTGCAACTCACCAATAGTAACACATCAAGTGGACCTATTTATTTCTAGCATATCTCTTTATAAAGTGAAAGAAAAATCTTTGTTATTTTCCAGGTGTGTCTGGGAAATCTCAGACAGCTGTAGGTTCAGAAGATATCATTTAGAATTTGATTTAGGGAAAGCAGAACGTCAAAGGTTGTCATGAAATTTTGAAAACCTGATTAAGATAGGATCATAAGTTACTTAGAAGCAATACTTGACTACCTATTTAATCAAAATCATCTACTTCCTGGTGGCATGAAATTCTTAATTGTTTTGAGCTCAAAAGAAAAGTTAGCAAACAAAAAATGACAAAGTAGATTCTCTGTCATTTTCCACTCAGCAGAGACAAGATCTCTATAAACCATCTGTCCATTTACAGAGATCACCAAAAGGTCAGATCATGAAAGCAAAAGAAGCTGGCACCAGAAATCAAGTGAATACACAGAAAGAATCAAAATCAAATTCTTACCATGCTACTGACAAGCAAGAGTCTGGAGCACAGGATCAGGAGCTGAACTCCACGTTGGATCTCTGGATCTCCAGCCAGGAATTAAGCACAAAGGACTACTAGGGCCCTTGTTCCCTGGATGAGGAAGTAAGGAAGGGTCTGATCCCATCCAAGTCATGCTCCAAAAGTGCGAAAGACAGATTCATCAGACAATTAAGATCATTGTAAATTTAGACTGTTGTAGTGGGAGAATGTTCATTAATGAGAAATCTCACAGAAAAGGAAGGGGCCTGGAGTTTTGGAGAGGCAGATAAATGAGGGAGTTAGCAAGTCTTACAGGAATTATGAGGGAGGATGGAAGTGGTCTTCTCTGAATCACTGCGAAAGAGTGGTGGTGGGTGTTACCTTGGATTGTGAGAGAGCAGGGTGGTTAGGGCTCAGGTTAAGTTCAACTTTGTCATAGAGAATCAACTTTTTATAAAAATGGGAATGCATATTATAAGACAGGTAAATTCAGGTCTTATGGTAAAGGACTGCTTAATTTTCAATACTTAATGTGTTGATCCTAATAAATATTAGTTTGTCTTTTTGGTCTTTTCCAATAATGTTAAACAAGATTTACTGATTCTCATTAGATTTGTGTATTATGACTATCTTCTTACACTATAGATCATTGGGGGTAGGGGTGAGGTTAGGTTACCATCATTTAAGGGCATAAAATGGCCAAACTTTCTCAGCTTTTTTATTACCATCAGTGAAATATAACACAGAGCAAAGGTTATGTATATAAATGACTAAATAAAGATATGGCTCCTATGCTGATGTAATTACATTCTGTTAAGGTCATAATTTACAAAACTGCTAATATCAATCAATATTTACTTTCAACAAAATCATTAATTATGTGGCACTTTCTCAGCTTTTTTATTACCATCAGTGAAATATAACACAGAGCAAATGTTACGTATATAAATGACTAAATAAAGATATGGCCTCTATGCTGATGTAATTACATTCTGTTAAAGTCATAATTTACAAAACTGCTAATATCAATCAATATTTACTTTCAACAAAATCATTAATTATGTGGCACTCTGGTAATAATTCAGTGTCTCATCTCTTAGATGGAGCACATGGGGTAAGGAAAGACCAAGTGGCCTGTCAAGTACAAAACCACTAACAAGTGAACTGCAGAAAGATTTCCGGAATTATAATCATCTTTTGGGTTTACTAGCAGCTAGTTGTATTTCTTATCCTTTATATATTCTTTTTGTATATCTGATTGCTATATTTTGTGGATTTTCCAATAGTGATAGCATTCAAAGGGAATGAAAAATACATTGACTTTCATATATAGAAATTTTGTTAAATTCAACAGATCATGTTGAATGCCAGCCACACTTAAAGTGCCTTAAGGGATATGTAGTAACTTGGCCCTTTTTTTTTTTTTTTCCTTTTTTTCCTTTTTGTCTTTTTTTACTGACCGGTAAAGGGATCACAACCCTCGGTGTTGCGCCCGCACCGCGCTCAGCCAGTGAGCGGGAACCGGTCTCCACATGGGATCCGAACCCTCAGCGGGAGCGCCTCCACACTCCCAAGCGGCACACTCTCCAGTGCGCCACGAGGCCGGCCCTAACTTGGCCCTTTGAGTTATTTTCACAGTAGTTTTCATGTGTCTTGCTGCTGTGGTTTGAATGTGTCCCCTAAAAGTTCATTTGTTGGAAATTTAATTGCCATTGTAACAGTATTTAGAGGTGGGACCTTCAAGAGGTGATTAGGTCGTGAGGGCTCTGCCCCTGTGAATGGATTAATATCCTTATCTCCTTATCCCGGGAGTGGGTTAGTTCTTCTAGACGTTGGTTCTTTATAAAAAGGATGAGTTTGGCCAAGTTTCTGCTCTCTGTCCCAGGCACTCCCTCTCTATGTGACACTTTCTGCCATGAGATGACCCTTGTCAGATGCCAGCACCATGCTCTTGGACTTCCCAGCCTCCAGAACCATGAGCCAAATAAACTTCAATTCTTTATAAATTATCCAGAGTGGCATTCTATTATAGCAGTAGAAAATGGACTAAGGCACTTGCCAGTTAGGTAAAATATGCACCTGTATAACTTTTTAAATTTTTTATTGTAAAGAATTGTATACTGAACGCACATATTTACCCACCAAGTTGTTAAAAGATAGTTTTTTTTAAAAAGGTTGCAATTGTGACTTTTACTAACATAAAATGAGTATTATTTAACTCATTAATTAATGAAGGAACCAGAAAGCTGTTATGTCCTGCTGAAAGGAAAATCCAAAGAGCACACACATTGAAAGACCGCTGGGAATGCTGAAATGCCTTTGTTTCAGGGCTGGCCTCTTCCATAGTGGGAAGGAAGTCACATGCACTTCCACTGGGCAGATTTTGCATGTCTATTGAAGAGAATTTTTGCATTTCTATCATTTACTGCAATTGACAGTTATAAATAGTTCAAAGACAATGAAAAGCATAAAGCTCATAGAATCACATAACCCTGAAGGGTGTGTCTTAAACACTGAAGTCCTACTTCCTACTGAAGTCACTCAGTAATCTTCTTTTTCACTTAAGGTCTTTTCACAATTTTCCCCTGCAGTTTTTCTTCCTTGTGATCAAAATAATCTTAAAGAAAAATTATTCTTGGTTACAAAATAAGGCAGATCTCATTAGTTATTGCCTGAGTATTTACATAGGGTCAGCAAGAGTGTTTGTAGGCCTTTTTAAGTATACTTTGTAAAAGCTAGAGGCATATAATATTAAAAAATTACAAAATTAACTAATGTCTGAGTTTTTGCTTGAGTAATTTCAGACAGGACTTTTAGAACCATCTACTATTTGCTATCCCAAAACTGAGACAAAATCGGGCTAAGTTTGTGAACAAAATTGATTCCATTTTCCCTGCAAATCCATTCCTCAGTCAGGAGGCCCTCCCTGCCCCTTACCAGCACATGATTACCCCATGGATTGACCTAATAATGTAAACTGAGAACAGACATACTTGAGTTGCAAAACCTCTCCCCAGGGCTTGTTACAATATAATTGTCAGCTTTGTTTAAAACTTATCTACACATTCTTTCTTTTAAAATAATTATAAAAATTGTTACAGATTAAGACCCCTTTAGGAGTTCTTGCATGTTCACAAAGCTTCAAAGTGACCATTAAAATGACCATCCTGGGCCGAGCCCGTGGCGCACTCAGGAGAGTGCGGCGCTGGGAGCGCAGTGGCAGGCCGGCCCAGTCTATCTCCTTTTTTAATAAAGAGTTGCTTGCTTTACTGTTGGGTGTATTGTTCATTTCTAAGACTTTGGGACCCAAGAGCCTAGTTTGGCAACATTTTCACCAGATTTCATCTACAGTGCCAATCAATTTGGGTACCTATCTTGAGGTCCACAAAATATCCTGTTTTCTAGCTTTTAAGAAATAACACCTACAGGCTCGGAATCTAAGCCAGGTACCAGGCCAGTTTTCCTAGGAGGACTTCATAGGCACTGGCTGTCTAAGTACACTCAGTCTTGGTTCCTTCCAAGTTGACTTTAGACCTGAATAACTGAGCATCATTCTCATGCATGACATTCTAGGCAAGGCCTGGTTGCATAACTGACTTTTTCCAGTTATACCCCAGTTAAAAGGTGTATAGGAGAAAAAACTATTTGAACTGGCAAGAAGACAAATTAACCAGGAGAAAAGTATACAAATTAATGTAAGTGTTATGTGACATGGAAGCCTTCATAAGGAAATGATGACCTGAAGAAAGGGTTAAACCTGTTACATTTTTATACTGGGTTTGATAAAGAGTGGAAAATCGTGGAAAAACATGATAGGACAAAAGGGAATGAGCTTAAGGGTACTAAATGGGGAAATTTAGCAAGGCCTTTCTGTTCAGATTCCTCTGTATCCTTCCATCCTCAAAGATAGGATGTTCTTTTCCTCCAAATGTAGGGAGGGTACCTCATAGGAGTCTTATGATCTGTTTCAGGGGAAAAGGTGAAGGTCAAAGAGTATCTCTTGCACCTGCCATTTCACAAATTCCTTTAAAGTATTTAGTATGCTTAGGCACCATATTTTGGGGTAGTGTGGTCTGAACTCCCATCAACAGAGAACATATTCTAAAACTATACAAATAACTATTGCCATGAAAAGTAGGGGGACTTAAGAGTTTTTGAATTTTGAGGCAATCATTGAGAATCAGGTATCATTTTTAAATGTTTTATTTCAGTTTAAAAAAGCATTGTCTACTGTTGTGAATTGCAGATAGCTTAAGAAAAAGGAGAATGGGCTTCTTTATATATTCAGAAAATAGAGTATTAAATCAATATCAAAAATATTTCAAATCCATAATCATAATACTTTTCCCTCATTGGTCTATCTAGTCTTATGTAGTATATTCTTATTCTGCAAAGCTTGAGTTAGCAGTCTCAAGAAGCTGTCTGCTCATCGACCAGAAAGAGGCCTGGCAATCAATCATGCCTCATGCCATGGTCTAGTCTAAGAGTTGTCTAAGTGAAGCCATCAGAAACCAATAGTTTATTCTTTGAAGCATCCAGTAGTTTGAATTACTTGGTACCTTCTTTTCTGTGGGGTTCTGGAAAGTCCTTTGTTGAGGTTACCAGTTCTGGCTTGTCACTGGTTGCAGAGCTTTCTGGCAGACATCAAAAAAACCCGAAAACTATCTGTAGACTTCAAGTAGCTGGGGGTTACTTATTACTCATAGCTTTTAAATGTGAAAGGTGTGATGCAAATTTATAATGAGTAATGTAACTAACAAGAAAATTTGGTTGTTTTCGTAGCAAGCAAAATAATAAAACTGTTGTTGCAGTAAATAAACCTATTTTTAAAGTCAGTCAACATTACCTTTGAGGGCCGGCCCGGTGGCGCACTGGAGAGTGCACTGCTTGAGAGTGCGGCGGTGCTCCCGCCGAGGGTTCGGATCCCATGTGGTGACCGGTTCCCGCTCACTGGCTGAGCGCGGCACGGGCGCAACACCGAGGGTTGCGATCCCGTTACCGGTCAGTAAAAAAGACAAAAAGGAAAAAAAAAAAAACATTACCTTTGATTTATAAAGTAAAATGATTTCTTTACATAAGGATCCACATATTCTTTATAAAGGAAAAACTTCTGGAGATATATAGCATAATAATCTTGAGAATGATAAAAGCAAGACCCTGGTCAAGTTACCATGTTAAATAACTAAAGTTACAACTGCTAAAACTACTTTATTGTCTTAAGAGCAGCAAAGTACCACTAGGACTCTACTAAATAAGTATAAGAAAACTCAACTGAACTGTTAGATAAGATTTTTGATCACTGAAGGTAAGTACATATGGACAGCAAAGCAAGGGCAATAACCACTATCAGGGATTTTCCATAAGCCTTATAATTTCTGAAATACTTATATTTATAACATTTTACATATTAAATTTTAACTGGGAGAGGCCAAGTGGCACTTCTGATTTTACAATTCTTCCCATGGAACGTTACTATAGTGACATATCAAACTTAATTATTCCTAGCACCTCCCTTATAAATGAAAAAAAAAAAAAAAACTTTGTGATTTCCAAGGGTCTTTTTGGAAAAACAGTTTTAGGTTGTAAAAGATATTCTTAAATAAGTTATTTTTCTATATTTCGAATTCAATTTAGAGAAGCCAAACTCAAAAAAGTTAAGGATATTTGGACAGTTCATTAAGATAAGATCATGACAGCCTCAGAAATAATATTAGGTAATCTATTTAATGAAAGTGACAATAAAACATTAAAAAATAAACAGATCGTAATACAGATGAGGAACCTTTGTTTTTTAAAATAATTACAGACATGGTATAGTCAACATAAAGGTGAAAAAATTATCCTGTTAATACACAATCTTTGCTAAGTGATCTTTGTATTACAGGCAAAGGTATTAGCAAACCATAAAAGCAAGCCTATCAACATTGCATTTTGCTAAAATTTTGGCATAATTCAAAGCTTTCTTTCAGACTCAGGTATTATAAACCTGAAATCCAGTTTCCAGATTTTGCTTTTCATTATGCCTTTTCATATCCTAGGACAAATTTTCAGTTTACTTGAGGACAGATCCCAGACCATCTGTGAGGTCATGAGGAGTTTTACAGTAACAGTCAGACTTTTTCTGTTAATATGCAATGTGTTCATCATTGCTGTCTTCAAGTGGATTGATACCTGTTTTTTTAATTTTTCAGTTTCAGTTTCCTCGATGGTAAGTATCATAGTTGCAGTCCACATAAACAAAAGCTCTTTAGGTTTCTCAATAAGTCCCAAGAGTGCAAAAGGCTCTAGAGACCAAAAAACCCAAAAACCACTGCTTTCACATGAATTTTTTTTTGTTTTGTAAAACAAAGACTTAATGCATAGTTGTATTCCTCAGTCACTATTATTCTTGGTCTAGTCTCAGTCAGCCATATTAATTATACATTGTAGCCAAAGTTACTGAATTCTGTTTCACAGGAAAATTGGGAGGATAATTGAGAAATGTCTGTGCTATCTAGGCATTTTAGCAGACCAGCATGACTTACATTATAGCTTCTTACCTCCCTGTCTCTTTTACACCCTTTTATAAAATTTTAAGTGGCAAAGATGAACACACACATTGACATAAACAAAAGAGATAACTTCTATATATCATGTAAAAATAAGCAAAAGTATGTAAAATTAATATTTCAGTATTCTGTCTTACAAATTAGTTATCCACTGATTCTTTAGTTAGCTAAATTTAATATCAGTCCAAGTTTATTTATATATATATTTATCATTACAAAATGTAATCATTTTTTGTCACCTTTTACTCATTTCTAAACCCCTTTCTATATTATGGATATTAGTCTCTTGTCAGGTGCATAGTTTGCATATATTTTCTACAATTCAGTAAGTTGTCTTTTTGCTCTGTTAACTCTTTCTTTTGCTGTGCAGAAGCTTTTTAGTTTGATATAACCCCAGTTGTTTAGTTTTTCCTTTTGTTGCCTCTGCTTTTAAAGTCTTATTCATAAAGTCTTAGCCCAGTCCTACTTTCTGAAGTGTTTCTCCTGTTTTCTTTAAATACTTTTATGGTTTGGGGTCTCATATATAGGTCTTTAATCCATTTGAAATGATTTTGGTATATGGCAAAAGGTACAGGTCTAGTTTCATTCTTCTACATAGGGATGTCAAGTTTTCCCAGCACAGCATATTGAAGAGGCAATCCTTTCCCCAATGTATGCTTCTGTTGCCCTTGTCAAATATCAGCTGGCTGTAGGTATGTGGGTTGATTTCTGGGTTCTCTATTCTGTTCCATTGCTCGGAATGTCTGTTTTCATGCCAGTACCATGCTGTTTTGGTTACTATAGCTTTGTAGTATAATTTGAAGTTGGGTAGTGTACTGCCACAAACTTTATTTTTTTGTTTGCTCAGGATTGCTTTGGCTATTCGTGGTCTTTTGTTGTTCTATATGAATATTAGAATTGTTTTTCCTATTTCTGTGAAGAATATCATTGGTATTTTGATGGGAATTTTATTAAATCTGTAGATCTCTGTGGGTAGTCCGGACGTTTTAACAGTGGTAGTTCTTACAATCCAAGAGCATGGAATATCTCCATCTTTTTGTGTCCTCTTTACTTTCAGCAGATATTTGTAGTTCTCATGGTAGAGATCTTTCACCTTCTTGGTTAAATTGGTTCCTAGGTATTTTATTTCTTTACTTATTTATTTATTTTTGGTGACTGTTGTAAAGGGCTTCCTTTCTTCATTTCTTTTCTGCTAATTCATTACTGGAGTATAAAAATGCTAGTGGTATTTGCATGTTGATTTTGTATCCTGCAATTTTACTGAAGTCATTTACCAGCTTTAAGAGTTTTTTGACAGAATCTTTAGGTTTTTCTATATGTAGGATCATATCATCTGCAAGCAGGGACAGTTTGAGTTCTTTTACAATCTGGATGCCCTTTATTTCTTTTTCTTGCCTGATTGCTCTGGCTAGTACTTCTAATAATATGTTAAGTAGGAGTGACTGAGAGTGGGCATCCTTGTTTTGTTCCTATTCTTAAGGGAAAAGCTTTCAGTTTTTCCCCATTCAGAAAGATGTTGGCAGTGGGTTTGTCATGTATGGTTTTTATTGTATTGAGGCATTTTCCTTCTACACCTAATTTGTTGATAATCTTTATCATAAAGGGATGGTTAATTTAATTGTGTCAAATGTTTTTTATGCATCTGTTGAGATAATTATATGGTTTTTGTCTTTAATTTTGTTGATATGGTGTGTCACATTTATTTACTTGTTGAACCATCCTTTTTTTTTTTTTTTTTGTCTTTTTTACTGAACGGTAACGGGATCGCAACCCTCGGTGTCGTGCCCGTACCAGGGACCGGCAACAGGATCGCAACCCTCAGTGTTGTGCCCGCACCGCGCTCAGCCAGTGAGCAGGAACCGGTCTCCACATGGGATCCGAACCCTCGGAGGGAGCGCCGTCACGCTCCCAAGCGGCGCACTCTCCGGTGTGCCACCGGGCCGGCCCATGTTGAACAATCCTTACATCCCTGGATTGAATCCCACTTGATCATGGTGTATCATTTTTTTGATATGTTGCTTTATTCTGATTACTAATAGATTGTTAAGGATTTTTGCATTATGTCCATCAGAGGTATTGGCCTGTAGTTTTCCTTTTTTGTTGTATCTTTTTGTGGTTTTTGTATCAGGGTGATGCTGGCTTCATAGAATGAGTTTGGGAGAATGGCCTCTGTTTCAGTTTTTTGGAATAGTTTGAGAAGGACTGGTGTTAATTCCACTTTAAAGGTTTGGTTGAATTCAGCAGTAAAACCATCCAGTCCTGGGCTGTTCTTTGTTGGGAAACTGCTGATTAGAGCTTCAACCTCATTGCTTATTTTTGGTCTGTTCAGGTTTTCTATTTCTTCTTGGTTCTGTCTTGGTAGTTTTTATGTGTCCACAGATTTATCCATTTTCTCCAGATTTTCACATTTGTTGGCAGTATCCCATACGTTTTGGTATGGTGTGTCTTTATTTTCACTGGTTTCAAGAAATTTTTTGATTGCCTGTTAAATTTCTTCTTGGACCCATATGACATTCAGGAGAATGTTGTTTAATTTCCATGTGTTTGTATAGTTTCCAGGATTTCACTTGTTATTGATTTGTAGTTTTATCCATTGTTGTCTGAAAAGATACTTGAAATGATTTGAGTTTTTAAAAATTTATTGAGACTTGTTTTGTGACCTAACATATGGTCTATCCTGGAGAATGTTCCATGTGTTGATGAGAAAAATGTATATTCTGTAGTCATTGGATAAAATGTTCTCTAAATACCTGCCACATCAATTGGTCTAAAGTGCAGTTTAAGGCCTGTGTTTCTCTCCTGGTTTGTTACCTAGATGATCTGTCCAGTGCTGAGAGAGGTGTTTATGTCCCTTACTATTATTGTGTTGGGGTCTATCTTTATGGGCCTAATAGTGTTTGCTTTATATGTCTGGATGCTCTAGTGTTGGGTACATATGTACTTATGATTGGTATGTCTTCTTGATGGATAGATCTCTGTATCATTATATAGTGGCCCTCTTTGTCTCTTTTTATGGTTTTTAGTTTAAAGTGTATTATACCTGATTTAAGAATAGCTACTCCTTCTCATTTTTGGTTTCCATTTTCATGGTATATCTTTTTCCATCCCTTCACTATTAGTCTGTGTGAATCTTTACAAGTGACATGAGTCTCTTGAAGTCAGCCTATAGTTGGGTCAGCTTTTTAATCCAATGAGTCATTCTATGTCTTTTGAGTGGGGAGTTCAATCCATTCTCAATTAGGGTTGTTATTTATAGGTATTGTCTTACTCCTGGCATTTTGTCAGTTTTCATTTGGATGTTTTAAATATCTTTTGTTCCTTTCTTCCTTTTATTGTGTGTCTTTGATGTTTGTTGAGTTTTTGTTGTGGTAAGATTTAGTTTCTTTCTCTTTCCCATTTTGTCCTACCAATGGGTTTTTTTCTTTATTGTGCATTCATTGTAGTGATTGTCATCTTTCAGATTGTACAAGCAAGATTCCTCTGAGGATTTCTTGCAGGGCTGGTTGAGTGGTGGTAAACTCGCATAGTTTTTGTTTGTCTGGGAAATACACAGTTTCTTTCTCTGTCCTGAAGGATAGCATTGCTGGGTACATAATTCTTGGCTGGTAGGTTTTTCTTTTATTGTTTTTGAATATATCATACCATTTTTTTCTGACCTGTAGAGTTTCTGTTGGGAAATCTGCTGTTAGTTTGATATGGGCTCCCTTATAGGTGACTAGATACTTTTTCTGGTTGCTTTTTGGATTATCTGTTTGTCTTTGAGCTTTGTCATTTTAGCTATAATGTGTCTCAGAGAGAATCTTTTTGGTTTGAATTTGTTTGAGTATCTTTGAGCCTCCTCATGTGAAGGTCTGTGTCTCTCCTTATACCTGGGAAGTTTTCCATTATTATTCTGTTGAATATATTTTCAGTGCTTTTTCCTTTCTGTTCCTGTTCTGAATTACCCATGATTCTGATGTTTTTGCCCTTAAAGTTGTCAGATAACTCTCTTAGAGTTTCTTTATTTAAAAAAAAATTTTTTTCCTTTTTTTTTTTTTTGTCTGTCTGGGTTATTTTGAAGAGATTCTCTTCAAGATGAGAAATTCTTTCTTTTTTTTTCCTTTTTTTTTTTGTCTGTCTGGGTTATTTTGAAGAGATTCTCTTCAAGATGAGAAATTCTTTCTTTTGCTTGCTCTAACCAGCTGCTTAAGCTCTTGGTTGTGTTTCTTATTTTTTTTAGTGCATTCTTCAGTTCCAGGAGTTCTGCTATATTCTTTTTTAAGGTATTTATCTCTGTAAATTTCTTCCTTCATATCCTGGACATTTTTTCTCATTTCATTATGTTGTCCGAATCTTCTCATATCTCATTAGTTTCCTTAAGATTGTTGCTCAGAATTTCTTTTTAGTCATTTCAAGGGTCTGGTATTTGAGAATCACTGTATTCCTTTGGTGGTATCATATTTTCTTGGTTTTTCATATTTCTGGTATTTCTACATTGATGTCTGGTTTCCTGGTAGAGCAGTTGCTTCTTCTATTACTCTGGAGTGGGCTGTGAGGAGAGAGACTTCCTTTTCCTTTTCGTGGTCTCCACTGGTGACTGTCCTTTTGTCAATGCAGTAAAGTGGGCAGCAGTCTGAATGCATGGTGGCTGTGGCTGCTACTATGGTGGCCAAGCCACCCTTGCAGCAGCAGTGGTTGTGATAGTGGCTGTGGTGGACCACCCATATGGAAGTGTTATTTTTGGCATGCTCTTGCCTTCTGTTGGGTGGTGAGGTCTTCCTATGACTCCTGCCTTGGATCCCAGGTGTGCTCCTGCCTTGTTCCAGGCTGTGGGAGCTGCGTGTACTTCTTGCCTAGGACCCTGGGCATGCTCCTCCAGTCAGTCCAGGTTTAAATTACCTAAAGATGTTGAAAAATTGTCTTCAAGATGACATACTACAAAACATAATTACTATTGATATAAAAAGTTTGTTTGAATAAGGATTCGGTTTAATTAATCACAAATTTACCTTTTTTATAATCTAAAAGTTATAAAGGAGTAATCTTATTTTATTTGATCTGTAGACCTGTTTAAGTTTAGGAAAAATAAACCCAAGTAGAATAAAATGTAGATTTATATTATACTTAACATGGATAATTCAGATAAGGCATAGATGTTTTTATTAAACCAAAATTATTAAACTAGTCTTATTTTTTGAGCATATTAACTATATGAACTTGGATTTTTAAAACATTTCTGAATTAGTTACAATTTCAGCCACTGGTCTAGACTGAAAACAGATAAGAATACCCATCTAGATTGCAAAGAGCTATTCTCCTTCCAGGTTGGCATGAAAATCTTAATTGATTTTAACTCAAAATGGACAAGTCAATAAGCCAATGAAGACTAACTAACCAGGTCTTTTGTGGTTTCTTGCCCAAAAGAGGATAGATCTCTATAATTCTTTGATTTATTAATGTAGAATACCAAATTATCATACTTTAAAACCAAATTCCCAAGCATTGCTTCCACTAATGAGGAATAATTTATCCATAGATGAAACAGAACAAAACGAAAACTAGTAGAGGGAAAAATTAAAATTAGAAAAACACAGACTCAGCAGAATTCTGTTGCCACTTGAGATTCACTTCTGGAAGCCAGTGAAAGATGTGCATGGTCTTGAGCTGCCTGTGGGTGGACTTCTTTTATGGTAAGCCTATGGACCTCTGTAAGTGTATTAGTCCGTCTTGTGTTGCTATAACAGAAATACCTGAGACTAGGTAGTTTATAAGGAAAAGAGGTTTATTTGGCTTACAATTCTGGGACAGCTGCATCTGGCACGGGCCTCAGGCTGCTTCTACTCATGGCAGAAAACAGTAGGCAGCCGGTGGGTACAAGCAGATCACATGGCAAGTGGAAGCAAGAAAGAGAGGAAGTGCCAGGGTCTTTTTAAACAACCAGCTCTCACAGGAACTTACAGAGCGAGAACTCACTCATTAATCCCCCCTCCCCCAGGGAGAGCACTAATCCATCATGCCCCCATGACTTAGTCTGTTTCCAACACTGCCACATTGGGGATCAAATTTCCACATGAGTTTTGGAGGGGACAACACATCCAAACTCCATCAGTAAGATGAACTTGTTGGGCATCTCAGTGGAAGACCTTCAAAACCGTTAAAAAAATCATTTCTTAAGGTATAACCATGACTCTCTTATTAATATAAAATGAGCATCTATCTAAGATTCTATTTAATTTATTAATGAGAGAGCCAAAAAGCTGCTAGGTCCTGTTCAAAGGAGAATCCAATGATAGGAAACATAGATAGATTGTTAGGAGTGCTAAAATGGCATTGTTAATAGATCCAAAACTACCTTTTTCTCTAGTAGGAGAGGGAACCTCCACTGGACAGATTTTACATTTCTGTAGACAAGAATTATTTGCATTACTATCAGTTTTCTACTACTTACAGAGTTATAACATAGCTCGAAGACAATATAGGCATAAACCCCATAGAAGCATATAACCCAGAAGTGTATACGTGGCAAATGGTGCTAAGTATTTCACATTTTTTCCCTCCAGCCTTCATTTTACAGCTGTTAATTTTTTTGCTGTATTTGCTTTATCATGTATCCATCCATTTCTTCATTGATCAGCCATATCATTTTTTAGTTCATTCCCAAGTGTGTTGCAGACATCAATACATGTCATCTTCTTGGGAGCTTCCTTGATTAATCCAGGAAATCATACTGGATATATTTTTAAATGTATTTTTAAAGAGTGCAAATGCTTATTTTCTCTTAGTATGCATTGCTCATTTCATTATATCACTATATTTCAGGCCAAGGTCTGTTTGTCACACAGCCTGATCGTGTGCCATCTATCATGGCACTGGTTAACATCATACTCTGGGGAGTACTTGCCTCATTTAGGTTCTGTAGCTAAACCACCTAAGTGAACCTTTAGCCTTCTAGATTTCTTATCAGGTATTTAATCAGACAGATATAGCAGCACAATATTCTTTTTTGTTTGAATTGTTTTCTTGCCGTCTATATATTTTTTCTTTCCATTTAGGGTTTTTATTGTTCTTGTAAAAATAGCTCTCCCTCAGACTGGGATGGGTTTGTATTAGTCTCTTTCAGTTGCTTACAACAAAATACTTGGAAATGGGTAATTTATAAAGAAAACAAAACTTATCGCTTACAGTTTTGGAGGCTAAGAAGTCCAAAGTCCAGGGAACATATTTGGTGAAGGCCTTGGTGGTGGTGACAGTGATGGCAGGATATCACATCACGAAAATGGTGGAGCAGAAACTAACCTCATTCACTCTCTTTTTAAAGCCCTCAGAACCACGCCTCTGATCACCACTCACTAGGGTCCTCATGATATGATCACCTTTTCAAGGCCCCACTTTTCAATTACCGTAATAGGATTTCCCACCCTCAACAGTTACAGTAGGGATTAAAGCTCAGTGAGGATGGGGAGCATCCATTCCACAGCAGGGTTATACCATCAGTTCTCCAGTTGACTTGAAACTGTCTAAGCCTTACTTCACTAGACACTAGTGAGAGTCTTGTTCATGGTCCTCTTTTCTTGAATAATTTTCATAAGCAAGATATTAATAAATTAATAGGTTATATGAAGTATGTGTATTTATATAAAGCATGTATATACATATGAAGATAGATGTATTTATTATAAATGGGTCAATACCAAATGGGAAATAAGTATTGATCCATTTATAATGAATATTTAACAAATGTTTTTGAGTGCTTATTTTCTGGCAGGCACTGTTGCAGGCATTGGGGATAAAGTAGTAAAGCAAATGAAAAGTTCCTGCCCTCATGGAGCTTACATTCTATTTGTGAGAGAGTTTGCCCCTCAAGATAAATGAAATGTATAATGTGATAAATGCCAGGAAGAAACCTACAAGAAGGGAACTGGGTGTTGGTGTAGGGCTGCAGTTTTAGGTAGGTGATCAAGAGACATTCTAAGAAGGTGACTTTTTTCTTTTTTGGCAGCTGGCCAATATGGGATCTGTACCCTTGACCTTGGTGTTACCAGCACCAGACTCTCAAAGTGAGCTAACTGACCAGCCCACAAAGGTGACTTTTGAGTAAAGGCACAAAGGAGATGAGAAAGAGAGCCCTGTGGTTATCTGGGCAGGGAACATTCCAGGAAGAAGAAACAATGAAGTGACTTTTTTCTTTTTTGGCAGCTGGCCAATATGGGATCTGTACCCTTGACCTTGGTGTTACCAGCACCAGACTCTCAAAGTGTGCTAACTGACCAGCCCACAAAGGTGACTTTTGAGTAAAGGCACAAAGGACATGAGAAAGAGAGCCCTGTGGTTATCTGGGCAGGGAACATTCCAGGAAGAAGAAACAATGAATGCAAAGGCCCTGGGCTGGAGTTGCTTGTTCTGTTCAAGGAAAAGGGTGACTGCAGCAGGGTGGGCAGAAGGGGAAAGAGCAGGAGGCAAGGTCAGAAGGAGAACAGGGGCATCTTGTGTAGAGCCTTTTATCCAGAGTGAGACATGATTCCACAGGAGGCTTTGAGAATTCGGGTGACGTGATGTAACATGTGATATGACAGTTTGACTCGGAATTGTGTTGAGATTGATTTAAGTCTCAAGGATGGTAATGTATGTGAGAGATTATGGGATGTTAGGAGTGAAGGTGATGAGAGGTCAGATTCTCAATGTATCTGGAAGGTCAAGTGATAGGATAAGTTCAGTGATGGATCGTATGTGGGGTGAGAGCAAAAAAATGAAGAATCAGTGATGATGAAAATGCTTTTAACCCAAGTAAGAATGGGGTTGCCAATGACAAAGAAAGCTGGAAGTAGTAGGTTTGGGAAAGATTAGTACTTTAGTTGTTGTTTTCTTTTACTGTGATAAAACATACTCATGTAATTTAAGTGTACAATTCAGTGTCATTAAGTACACTCACAATTTGTGCAGTCCTTACCACTATCTATAAAACCTTTCCTAAACCCAAAGTAAAACTCTGTACTCATTTAATAATAAAGCCTCATTCTGCACCCCACCCTCAGCTCTGGTAACCCCCAATCTACTTTCTGCCTCTATGAATTGCCATTTCTAGATATCTCATATAAGTGGAATCCTACAGTATTTGTCTTTTTGTGTCTGGCTTCTTTCACTTAGCATAATGTTTTCAAGAGTCATCTATCTGACAACATGTATCACAACTTTACTCCTTTTTGTGGCTGAATAATAATATTTCATTATATAGCACCTTTTGTTTAATCGTTCATCTGTTGATGGACATTGGGTTATTTTCACCTTTTGGCTACCGTGATTAATGCTCCTATGAAAATTCACCTACAAGTATCTGAGCCCCTATTTCCAATTCTTTTTGGTATATATCTGGGAGTGATATTACTGATCACATAGTACTTATGTGTTTAACTTTTTGAGGAACTTCCAAACTGTTTTCCACATTGGCTGCATTATTTTGCATTTTCAACTTTTCCATATTTTCATCTAACATTCTTCTAACTTTTCCATATTTTCATCTATGCTTGTCATTTTCCATTTTGTTTATTTTCATTTTTTTAATAGCCATCCTGGTAGGTATTAAGTTTTATCTCACTGAGGTACACTTAAATTTTGGTTTGAATTTCCCTAATGACTAGTGGTGTATAGCATCTTTTTGTTGTGCTTATTGGCCATTTGCTTATCTTCTTTGGGGAAATGTCTATTTAAGTCATTTGCTCACTTTTTAAATGGGTTTTGGTCCTTTTTGTTGAGTTGTATGGGTTTTCTATATCTTCTGGATATTAGTGTTTTATCAGATAAATGGTTGACAAATGTTTTTTTTACCATTCTGTGTTTTTTTTTTTCACTCTCCTGATATTGTTCCTTGATATACAAAATATTTAATTTTGATGCAGTCCAATTTATCTTTTTCTTTTTCTTTTTCTTTTTTTTTTTTTTTTTTGCTTGTGTTTTTGGTGCTATATTCTTTGAAGAGTTTTGCAGTTTTAGCTTTAAAATTTAGGTCTTTGATTTATTTTGAGTTAATTTATGTATGTGTTGTAAGATAAAGGTCCAACTTTATTTTGCATGTGGATATTCCGTTTTCTCAGAGCCATTTGTTGAAGAGACTGTTTCTTAATCATTGAATGGTCCTGGAAACCTTGTTGAAAATCAATTAACTGTGGATGTAAAAGTTTATTTGTGGACTCTCAATTCTATTCCATTGGTCCATACTCATATGTCTATCTCTTTGCCTATACCATACAGTTTTGATTACCATAGCTTTTTAGTAAGTTTTGAAATTGGGAATTGTGCATCCTCCGTTCCATTGGTCCATACTCATATGTCTATCTCTTTGCCTATAACATACAGTTTTGATTACCATAGCTTTTTAGTAAGTTTTGAAATTGGGAATTGTGCATCCTCCAGCTTTGTTGTTCTAGTTCAAGATTGTTTTCACTATTCAGGATTCCTTGGGGTTTCATATGAATTTTAGGATAGATGTTTCCATTCCTGAAAGAAAAAAAAAAGTGCCATTGAGATTTTGATAGGGATGGCATTTAATCTATAGATTGCTTTGGGCAGTATTGTCATCTTAACAGTATTAATAATTTTTCCAGTGCATAAACACAGGATGTCTTTTACTCGGGTTTTCTTTAATTTCTTTCAAAAACATTTTTCTATTTTCCATGTATAAATCTTGTACCTCCTTGATTAAATTTATTACTAAGTATGTTATTCTTTTTAATGCTATTATAAATGGAATTGTTTTTTTAATTTTCTTTTCAGATTGTTCATTACTAGTTTATAAAAATGCAGTTGATTTTTGTGTGTTGATTTTGTATTTTGTAACTGTTGAATTTGTTTATCAGTTCTAACAGGTTTTTTCTGAATTCTTTAGGGTTTTCTGCATTTAAAATCATCTCATCTGTGAATGTAGTTTTACTACTTTCTCAATTTNTCTTTTTTTTTTTCTTTTTCTTTTTTTTTTTTTTTTTTGCTTGTGTTTTTGGTGCTATATTCTTTGAAGAGTTTTGCAGTTTTAGCTTTAAAATTTAGGTCTTTGATTTATTTTGAGTTAATTTATGTATGTGTTGTAAGATAAAGGTCCAACTTTATTTTGCATGTGGATATTCCGTTTTCTCAGAGCCATTTGTTGAAGAGACTGTTTCTTAATCATTGAATGGTCCTGGAAACCTTGTTGAAAATCAATTAACTGTGGATGTAAAAGTTTATTTGTGGACTCTCAATTCTATTCCATTGGTCCATACTCATATGTCTATCTCTTTGCCTATACCATACAGTTTTGATTACCATAGCTTTTTAGTAAGTTTTGAAATTGGGAATTGTGCATCCTCCAGCTTTGTTGTTCTAGTTCAAGATTGTTTTCACTATTCAGGATTCCTTGGGGTTTCATATGAATTTTAGGATAGATGTTTCCATTCCTGAAAGAAAAAAAAAGTGCCATTGAGATTTTGATAGGGATGGCATTTAATCTATAGATTGCTTTGGGCAGTATTGTCATCTTAACAGTATTAATAATTTTTCCAGTGCATAAACACAGGATGTCTTTTACTCGGGTTTTCTTTAATTTCTTTCAAAAACATTTTTCTATTTTCCATGTATAAATCTTGTACCTCCTTGATTAAATTTATTACTAAGTATGTTATTCTTTTTAATGCTATTATAAATGGAATTGTTTTTTTAATTTTCTTTTCAGATTGTTCATTACTAGTTTATAAAAATGCAGTTGATTTTTGTGTGTTGATTTTGTATTTTGTAACTGTTGAATTTGTTTATCAGTTCTAACAGGTTTTTTCTGAATTCTTTAGGGTTTTCTGCATTTAAAATCATCTCATCTGTGAATGTAGTTTTACTACTTTCTCAATTTGGATGCCATTTATTTATTTTTTTTCTTGCCTAATTTCCTGGCTAGACAAGTAGTTTTGTTTTGGGCATGTTCAATTCAAGATTCTTATTAGACCTCCAAGTGGAGATGTCAGGTAGACATTTGATTCTGGTCAGGGAATAGATCTGTGCTAGAGATATGAAATTGATAATTGTCAGCATGTAACCAGTATTTAAAGTCACAAGCCTGAGGATCGCATAGGGAGTAAATATAAGTAAAGAAGAGAAGCAGTCCAAGGGCGAAGTCATGAAGAAGAATCCTCACATTGTGGAAGTCAAACAGTAGGCAAGACAGTTTCCTTTTCCCTTTCCCCTGGACCTCTTGGTCCTAGAGATGGATACTTCCCACAAATGGAACCCTACAGGCTTCTTTTGGATGATTCTGCAGAACCATTTGGGGCTGGTCACGTCACAGGGCCTGTGTAGTTTCCATTCAAGGATGACATTGACAAGCAGGATTAGTTTTCAATCAGAATCTTTTTTGATGATTAGAGATACGCATGTACAGGCTTGGCTCTAGAATTAACCCAGTTAGTTGTTCCACCTTTGTTATCAGAAACAGGCAAGAGATAACAGTACAATATTCTGGAGGGATAACTAGAAAGACAGGGAAGCAATCATCTGTTAGCTTATCTATCACNGAGTGTGCAATGTTAGTGGTTATGTAGTGCAGGTGGTTGCATTTGAAGTGTCTTACATGAATTACAAAAGTACATGAATAATGTGAATGCATTTCTGTTTTTAAGAAGCAAATACACACATACTCATTCCCTTAGAATGAGCATTTGGCTAAATATATAAGGATACTTCAAAATGTGATAGGAAAAATAGAATTAAAAGATAATATGAATATTACCAAATTGTTAAACCATAGCCATTTCTGGTTGGTAGAATTATAAGGAATTCATATTTCTAATTATATATTTTCATATCATTTAAATTTTTTTGCAGTCAGTGTGCATTTCTTATGTAAGTAAAGTATTTAAAATCTTATATTTAAAGCAATATTTACAATTACAGTTAATAGCCAATGCCAACACAACAAATAAGTTCTATTAGCTATGCCTCTGTGCGCAAGGGATTTGCTTGACCCCTGCAACAGGAGCATAGCATAATTGTGCACACATGTCTGAAATGAGAATAGGGTTGCCTACAAACCTTACAGATGTGGTTGTTGAATCTGCACATACACTGTTCTTACCCTTCTTACTTTGAAGTCTGTGAAGTCATTGACACATTAGGGAATCCCCTAGCTCACTGGTAGGACTGACTTCTGGAGGGAAATATTTTTTGTTCTTCTCCCTCATGTCTGGATTATTTTGGATTGGTTTTGAGATAGTATCTGAATTTTTGTCTGTTGGGCTGTTTATTCCAGGAATATAAAGTTTTATTCTTTGACATATGCTTAAATGTTTATTTTGAAGTGATGTAACTTTTTAGAAAACTTATTAAAGTTTATTTCCATGGGAAAAATATTTTTTATATTTTTGACTGTTTTTTGTTCCTTCTCTTTTGAAATCTCTAGCCAACGAGAACATTAGTCATGACAAGCATGCCATCTGAGTAAGTACTCATTGTTTTGATAACTTTCTATTCAATGTAAAATTTTAACTTTTTCTCTCATATACTGTAATTATGTATGTTTTTAGACAGTTGATTCATCTGTACCATATCACTTTTATATAATTAATATCCAAGTTAGAAAAACATTGAAAATAAAAAATGTAACTAAATATGAACAATTTAGTGCTGAAAACTTTTGGGGCTTGTTTCGAAAGCAACCAGAGGTTTTGCACTCTCTGTGCTACTCATCTTGCTTGTTTCCAATACCTAATGGCTCTGTTTGTCCACCACCCCCACCCTATGAATATTCAGTAAATGTAGCAACACTAGCCAAAACATTTCTCTTAAAGATCTTAAATGCTATGGTAGAAAGCTTTCTACAGCTGTATTAAAGCAGCTATCTACACATTTTATGGAAGGGTTAATAGCTTGTTGGCATGCTCTTATCGTCTTCCTTAGCATTAACACAGTAAGGAACATCCAACAAAAATACAGTGCTATACTCTTTGCAACAGATTTTTGAATTCCTGTTTGAAGGGGAAAACCATGTTTTTTATATCAGTCATAGGTTTTAAGATTTTAAGACATTCATCAAAATAATGAAACATTTCAATGAAAAATGTGCTGCATAAAGAGTGTATATATAGAACATTCTCTATAGTGGCATCCCTTTCCTGCCCATGGCATGAAATAAAAGTACTAATAATTCAAACATCATGTATTATTCAGTGAAAAAGGAGGTCACTCAAAATTTTTGTAAATGTGTTATGAAATATATTGAACATTCTAGTCTAATACAGAAACGAACACTGAAAATGGATGTAATATTTTTTAAAGTCTATATTTTTCCCCAAAATAAAAAAGAAATTACTGGTTTATTTCTCATTATAGCTGGTTATTTTCTCATTAAAGTGTTTAATAAGAAAACTTTTCATTTAGGCCATATTCTCATCTTATTCTTTTTTCCCCACACAGACTTCTTGTGTAACTTATGAACAGGGCATTCTGATTCCATATTGATTAACCTTGAAAAGACATTTGTTCCTTATTAGCACATCCAGCAAATAGCTGGCAGCTGCCAGACTTGGAATGGAGAAAATCAGATATTCAGAAATGAAGAGTTTTAGGGAGCATCTAGTTTAGAGGCTTTTATTTCTTTTTGCTTTTTTTTTTTTTTTTTTTTGGNGATGATTAGAGATACGCATGTACAGGCTTGGCTCTAGAATTAACCCAGTTAGTTGTTCCACTTTTGGTATCAGAAACGGGCAAGAGATAACAGTAGAATATTCTGGAGGGATAACTAGAAAGACAGGGAAGCAATCATCTGTTAGCTTATCTATCACTCCTCCTAGTACTTCCTGTGCATGCCCTTTGAATTCATATTACCTCTTCATTATTCCTTCTCCACCTTCCCTAGATATATTAATATAGTACACAGGCCCCTCAAGTCTTACTTTGCCATTCAGGGGTCCTTTGAATGCCTTTTGTCCCCCTTCTCATTTACTTCCCCTTGACCATTGAGGACATGCATGAGTGTGCAATGTTAGTGGTTATGTAGTGCAGGTGGTTGCATTTGAAGTGTCTTACATGAATTACAAAAGTACATGAATAATGTGAATGCATTTCTGTTTTTAAGAAGCAAATACACACATACTCATTCCCTTAGAATGAGCATTTGGCTAAATATATAAGGATACTTCAAAATGTGATAGGAAAAATAGAATTAAAAGATAATATGAATATTACCAAATTGTTAAACCATAGCCATTTCTGGTTGGTAGAATTATAAGGAATTCATATTTCTAATTATATATTTTCATATCATTTAAATTTTTTTGCAGTCAGTGTGCATTTCTTATGTAAGTAAAGTATTTAAAATCTTATATTTAAAGCAATATTTACAATTACAGTTAATAGCCAATGCCAACACAACAGATAAGTTCTATTAGCTATGCCTCTGTGCGCAAGGGATTTGCTTGACCCCTGCAACAGGAGCATAGCATAATTGTGCACACATGTCTGAAATGAGAATAGGGTTGCCTACAAACCTTACAGATGTGGTTGTTGAATCTGCACATACACTGTTCTTACCCTTCTTACTTTGAAGTCTGTGAAGTCATTGACACATTAGGGAATCCCCTAGCTCACTGGTAGGACTGACTTCTGGAGGGAAATATTTTTTGTTCTTCTCCCTCATGTCTGGATTATTTTGGATTGGTTTTGAGATAGTATCTGAATTTTTGTCTGTTGGGCTGTTTATTCCAGGAATATAAAGTTTTATTCTTTGACATATGCTTAAATGTTTATTTTGAAGTGATGTAACTTTTTAGAAAACTTATTAAAGTTTATTTCCATGGGAAAAATATTTTTTATATTTTTGACTGTCAAAACATTTCTCTTAAAGATCTTAAATGCTATGGTAGAAAGCTTTCTACAGCTGTATTAAAGCAGCTATCTACACATTTTATGGAAGGGTTAATAGCTTGTTGGCATGCTCTTATCGTCTTCCTTAGCATTAACACAGTAAGGAACATCCAACAAAAATACAGTGCTATACTCTTTGCAACAGATTTTTGAATTCCTGTTTGAAGGGGAAAACCATGTTTTTTATATCAGTCATAGGTTTTAAGATTTTAAGACATTCATCAAAATAATGAAACATTTCAATGAAAAATGTGCTGCATAAAGAGTGTATATATAGAACATTCTCTATAGTGGCATCCCTTTCCTGCCCATGGCATGAAATAAAAGTACTAATAATTCAAACATCATGTATTATTCAGTGAAAAAGGAGGTCACTCAAAATTTTTGTAAATGTGTTATGAAATATATTGAACATTCTAGTCTAATACAGAAACGAACACTGAAAATGGATGTAATATTTTTTAAAGTCTATATTTTTCCCCAAAATAAAAAAGAAATTACTGGTTTATTTCTCATTATAGCTGGTTATTTTCTCATTAAAGTGTTTAATAAGAAAACTTTTCATTTAGGCCATATTCTCATCTTATTCTTTTTTCCCCACACAGACTTCTTGTGTAACTTATGAACAGGGCATTCTGATTCCATATTGATTAACCTTGAAAAGACATTTGTTCCTTATTAGCACATCCAGCAAATAGCTGGCAGCTGCCAGACTTGGAATGGAGAAAATCAGATATTCAGAAATGAAGAGTTTTAGGGAGCATCTAGTTTAGAGGCTTTTATTTCTTTTTGCTTTTTTTTTTTTTTTTTTTGAGTAATAAACTTTATTTTTATAGCATTTTTAGGTTTACAGAAAAATTGAGAAAGAAAAATTGTGTACAGACAGTTTACACCCCCTTCCCCCTACACAGATTCTCTTGTTACTAACATCTTGCATTAGCATGGTACCTTTTTACTTTTGTTTTTGCTTTCTTTTGGTTTGCCTTTATTTTTTTCCTACATTTAATATTTTTCACGACCGACCTCAGTAAGTGCAGATTCTCTGGCTTAGGGATCTTCTTCTCTACCTTAGGGATCTCTGAGATTTAAAACTGTGATATAGTTTCGTTTTCCCAGTAAAGAAACCGAGGTCTTGAGATGGACATGCCCAAGATCACTGGAGATAGTCTGTATAAGCATGGACAATAATAGGCTCTTTCCCTCTGTAATATAGTTTTTGGAGAGGAGAGACATTTATTTTTTAACTCATTGAGTATATTATAGTGGGGCTTAGAAAGCCATTGATATCCTTTGCATTTCATTGGGGATTTCCAAAACTTGCTGGGAGAAAAAGGAGAGAAGCTGTGTAACAGAACTAAAGGCATTACAAAGGCTGTTGTAAAAAAGAGGGAAGAATTGAGTGTTATTTAGTTAGGAAGTTAGATAGAAAAGGTGTTAAGCCTCTGGCAAATATGCGCTAAGATCTGATCTGACGATTTAGTAAAAAAGGTCTTTTTCCCCTCTTAGAAAAACTATGTGTTTGACACTCAGTAAGTGTTCTCTTTTTAGAATAAAATGAGTGAGAGTCTTGGTTCTGATCGTGCCAAATAGGTTCAGATAGGTCTGATAAGTAAATAACTGGTACAGTGGTAAGAGTGTTCAGGCTGATGTCAGGGGGTCTGGTTTCTGATGCCTTCTCTGTCTCTAGCCAGCCAGTGACCTTTACAGAGTCTCTGGGCCTGTTTTCTCAGGCATTGAAATAAACAAGAGTTGAGATCTGAAGTTTTTTTTTAATTTCCCTACATTTCAAGGCATTGATTGTAAAGAAATTAAGACACGAGCACCAGACACAAAATCAATTATTTTCTATTTTATTATTATTATTTGGTGTAATCACTTTAACATGTATATGCAGCAAACATGTTCATTTTGTTGATTTCTTTCCCTTTTTGATAGAAAGCAGAATGTCATCATCCAGGTCATGAATAAATTGAAAGGCTTTTCATTTGCAAGCGAAGTCTGTGACACTACCACTCATGTGCTAGCTGGGAAGCCGCTTCGCACCCTGAATGTGCTGCTGGGAATTGCCCGTGGCTGCTGGGTCCTTTCTTATGAATGGGTAAGCCCTGTGCTTGAATTACGTATTTTAAAAACAGAACACATTTTGATGGATTTGGTCACCCGAGGTGATGACACTGACTATGCCGATGTACGCCCTTGTGGATCTGCATGTGCTCCTATGAGCTCCTCTCCCTTTGCTGACCCCTTTCAGCCAGTGCTAAGCCCTCTGAGAATCAGAGAATGGGGAGGGTGGAGAACAGGATGAGTAGCCCTCAAGGTGAAGACCTCTCAGCCACTAGCAGAAATAAAATCAGAAAGTCTTGGAATGAAAACACCAAATGCAAATAATGTGACCTATGCTAGTGATGGTTTGAAAAGCCAGAATAATTCAATGATTATTTTTACAGATGGATTTACTTAGGATGAAATGTTCATTTAATATGATTTGGATATATTTTAGCTTATACATATCCTTCTGTAACATTATTTGCCCTTATTTCTGTTCATTAAGGGCAGTTTTTAAAATATATATTATTGTTTTCATTATTCATAAAAATTGGAATTGTCTATTATTCGTTCTGTTTTTACTTTGATCCTCAACCAAAGCTCACTCCAAAGCATTGCTTTTTATGAGAATAGCATCATTTGTTACTTGTGTTACTGTTTTGCATCTGTTGAGTATCTATCCTCCCTTCTCCTCCCCCAAGAATGTATTATATTAATACTGTGTTAATTTAAACCAGAAGAATTATATGCAAACAAACTACAGATGTATTTTTAAGAATGGCCTTAGTCTTTTTCCTGTGTCATAACTTAACTTGTAGCTCTCTGTTACAAGAGGTTTAAGAGATTATTGCTTAAAGTCATGAAGTGAAAAAGATTGAAGTTCCCAAAAAAAGTACTATTTGCATTGTTGACAATTGGGGATTACCTTATCTAATACTAGTACTGCTTCATGTTTATTTGTATGAAATATAATGTATAACTCTAGCTTCATTGAATGAATTCTGTTTTCTTTCTCTCTCATTGAAAATGTCTTCTGTATCTTCAGCTCTTCCTTCTCTCAAGTTTCAGAGGAAAAGATGTCTCTTATTTTTTAAAAAGATATATATCTGTGCTTGATTCTGTACCCAACCTTTTCTTCTGAGGCTTTGAGCAGTCCAGAGGGGTCAGACCTGAGAATTGACTGCATTTACTGTTGACATGTGTAAAGACCTACTCCCTAGTTGCCTACATGTCTCTGCTCAGTGTCCTGCTAATATTCTCCCACTAATCATACATAGAAATAGAACCAGATACAAGTTTAGATTACAGTAACCCGATGTGGGGTTAACTGATATGAGAAAGGCAGGCAATAAAACACATTATTCAATAAACTAGTTCAGGCTAGACTCCTTGCCCAGAGTCTCGGCACTCAGTCACATAATGAATGAACAAAGTATAAATACAGTAGGTAAGAAAAAGTAATAAAAAGCATTTAGTTTAGAAAAGAAACAAAAATACCTTGATTGTCTGTGTACACACTCGCTAGAAATCTACAAGTAAAAAAAAGCTCCTAAAGCTAATAACTGAATTTAACAAGTTGTCAGGATATAAGGATACAGTGATACAAGGTCAATATTGAAATAATTAAGTATAAATCTAATAAAATATGTGCAGGATCTATATGCTGAAAACTACAAACGCTGATTTTAAAAATCAAAGAACTAAATATATAGAGACATACTGTATTCATGGATTGAAAGACTCAATATAGTTAAAATGTCACTGTTCCCCAAAACAACCTATAGATTTGATGCATTCCCAATCATAGTTTCAGCATAATCTTTGAGGATATGGATACGCTGATTCTAAAAGTTATATGGAGAGGTCAGTGGATCGGTATAGCCAAAACATGTTTTAAAGAGAATAAAGTAGGAGGACTGGCACTACCTAATTTTAACGGCATCCTTTTCCACTACAGTAATCAATGCAATTGGTATTGGTAGACAAAGTGGAACAGAATGGAGAATCTGGAAATAGTTCCATACAAATATGGCCCATTGGTTTTGACAAAGGCAATTAAGTGGAGAAATTAAGTCATTTCAACAAATTCAGCAAATTTCAAGAAATTCAGTCTTTTCAACAAATGCTGCTGTGGAACAGTTAGACATCCACAAGCAAAAAAAGGAAGCTTAACTTAATACCTCACACAGGATACAAAAATTACCTCAAAATGGATCACAAGCTAAAGTGTAAAGTTATAAAATTCTTAGAAGTAAACATAGGAGAAAAATCTTCATGACCTTGGTTTAGACAAAAAGTTCTTGGATATAACACCAAAAGTATGATTTTAACAGAAAAAATTGAAAAATTAGACTGAATCAAAATTGAAAACTTTTACTCTGTGAAGGACATTTTGAAGTGACTAATAAAAAAAGTATTCGCAAATCTCATATCTGACAAAGGACTTACATCCAGAATTTATAAAGAACTTTCAAATCTCAACAATAAGAAAACAAACCCAAACAAAAATTGGCAAAAAAAAAAAAAAAAATTTGACACTTTACCAAAGATATAGAGACGTTTCAAATCTCAACAATAAGAAAACAAACCCAAACAAAAATTGGCAAAAAAAAAAAAAAAAAATTTAACAGACACTTTACCAAAGATATAGAGACGGCAAGTAAGCACATGAAAAGATGCTCAACGTCATTAGTCATTAAAGAAATGCAATTTAAAACGACAGTGAGATACTACTACATATCTATTACAGTGGACAATAAAAAATACTAGTTATCCTCTAGCAAGGATGCAGGGCAACTGGAACTCTCATATGTTGCTGGTGGGAGTGGAAAATGGTACACACACTCTGAAAAAGTTTTATATAAAGTTAAATGTACACTTACCATCTCTCTCAGAAATCTCACTCCCAGATATTTGCCCTAGAGGAGTGAAAGTTTATGTTCACACAAAAACCAGTACACAAATATTTGTAGCAGCTTTACTTTACAATCACCCAAACCTAGAAATAAACACAAGTGTTCCTCAGTGGGTTAATGGATGAACAAACTGGTCTGTCCATGCGATGGAACACTCCTCAGTAGTAAAAAGGAATGATACAGGCAACAATTTCAATGACACTCTATTGCATTATGCTGATTGTAACAAGCCAGTCTCAGAAGGCTATGTGACCCATTTACATGTCATTCTGGAAAAGGCAAAACTGTGGGGAAGGAGAACAGATGAGTGGTTTCCAGAAGTTGAAGGTGGGAGTAGGGTCTGACTGCAAATGGGTAGCACCTGAGATGTCTTTGGGGTGTTGGAACTGTACTGTGTTCTGTTAGTGGTCATGGTTACAAGAATCTATGCATGTCTTAAAATGCAGAGGACCATACTAACACACACACATACGTGCAAGTAAATCTGTTTGTAATTTTTATTTAAGAAGTACATGTAATGTGGCTTTCTGAATTAAGATGTTTGAGCACTCCTACTCCTGATATTGCCAGTTTATCACCTTGGTTTTAGAAGCATTTCCTTCCACATGCCAAGTTTTACATTTTTATATTTCTCTTTTATCTTCAACTTCTGCATCTGTTCTAGATGCTTCCTATCAGCATTTAAGCGTAATCTCTTCTATCTTAAAAATGAAAAAAAAAAATTTAAAAATAACTTTTCCTGGATTTCTCTTTGTCTTTTGTGCTACCTTTTTCCTCTCTTTAATTGCAAAACTTCCTAAATACTTGTCTGTACTTGTCTGTACTTCCTGGCTTCCCATTCTTTCTTCAGCACATTCTGTCTGGCTACAACTTACCCCAGTACACTGAAACTATTCTGAAGATCAGCAATATCCTTTGCATAGTTTATTAATTGTGCAATATTTTACATACAGAGAGAATTCATAAAAGCATGAAGTTTAATAAATTATAAAGCCAGCACCATATGACTACCACTTAAACCAAGAAAAGGACCATCACCAATACTCTGGAAGCCCCTTGTATACCCTCTTTTCTATTCCCTTTCAGGAACTCACTGTTTTGACTTTTATGGTAATCAACCCCTTATTTTTCCTTACAGAGTTAGCATTTGAAAAATACAGCTGAGTTTAGCCTGGTTTTTTTTTTTTCTTTGCATTTTTTAAAAATAGAATCATACAGAATTGTGTTGGAATGAACAGAATTACCAAAAAGTGGCCCTGCTTGCTTCCTGTGGGCTGCCTATCAGTAAACCAGGTATGTTAGGGTAGAGGGTCCTCTTCACCCTTAGGAAGGCCGCCCCAAGCTCAGCTCCCACCAGACCCTCCCCCTTCTCCTTACGGGACCTCAGGCCTCTAGGTTCAGGCTGTTGGCATTCCTAGAATGATCTTATAAAGTTGGCACTCCAGATCCAGACTGTGAGATGTCAGCTAAGTATCTTCCCTCCCAATTGACAGGGTGACTTTGCTTGTGCATGAGGAGGGAGAGGGCTGGGAGAGCCTTTTCCTGAGAGGCTCTTTCTCTCTTTCCTTTGTTGACTTTTTCTCCTCCACCACTTTCAGATGTTGGGCTGTGTGCTTGTCCACAGGCCCCTGTTCTTATTTATACTCTTCCTTTGTGGCCCCACAGGCTTCAGGTTTCTCACACCCAGTATGTAAGAAGCCAAGCTGGTGGGGACACTCACTGGTATACGTAATCCAGGAGTATGGGGTTGCAGATGAATTAAGGCATCTGTGTTCCTTATAAAGACATTCAATTACTACAAGAAGGCAAAACCATATCAGTCTAAAGTCCTACCACATAGTCTTCTAGATTGAAATTCTAAATCCATGGCTTTAAATACCATTTATGTATTGATGATTTGCACACTCAATCATCCTGGACCACTCTTCTGATCTGTAGACCCTTACGTCCATCTGCTGACTTGTTCCTTGTATGTATTTCCAGGTGTGAGGTCTAGTACACCTGGGTTGTGTGGAATCTCTGGTCTGGGCCTGAGTCTTTTCAGCAAACTGCATCCCTTGCAGTTCTGTATTCCTGACCAGTCTCCACTGAGTGGTCCTGTGCTGATTGGAGGGCAGATCAGCTGTCCAGGCTATGCCCCAGTGTTCCCCCAGTGGGACTGTCTCCCCCATCATCTGCACTCCGAACACTTCCCATGGGACAGATCACGGACCAGGCCCTTGTGATGACTTACCGGCCTCTAAGTGGCTCCTTTTTCAGTTGTCTGTGGTTCCTCGCTCCTATGTGTGTGGAGTCTGGTGACGGTACATTTCATTTGCATTTCACGTACATGTCAAGCTGAGCACCCCAACATGCGGCCCCACTCCCCACACCTTACAATAACACACACATGTATCAATAAGACTATGTAGCATAATGGTAATAAACTGTGAGGTAAACACTCTTGATAACAGGAACACTTAAAACCATTCTACTCTCCCCCATTTACTGAGAGAAAAATTTAATTACCTGATTAAAGGAAGAATAATTTGAACACTTAGGTATTTTCAGACTTTCTTTTTGATATAGTCTCCAACTTTAGAACTTTAGAATGTATAAGAATTAGTGTGTGCCATTATAAATGACAGAAAACCATGTGTACATAATCATTTTAATGGGCAATATAAGGGATTTTCATGAGAAGTTTGCCTGTAAGTTATTTTTGCCCTTGTTTTGATTTGAAATTTTGACCCTCTTTACTGTGACTCTGTGAGCATCGTTGACAATACAGGTTTCTCTGCTGAACAGCATTCCACAGCTAAATTTGAAGTTTTATTTTCCTTAATACGTAAGATCTAGTGCTAAGAAAATGGGGACATTCAAAGAACTTATTTTTATTGAAGCTATCAGATAAGTGGAGAAAGGTAATTAGTTCTTTCTCAAACATCATATTTTCATACTGTATTACTTATATTTTAGCACCTTGATCTACAAATATCTGTTTTCAAATTAAATGCTTTTTTGAAATGTTCTTTGATCTTTCTTCTGTTATAAAATATGCAAACTATGTTGTTTATGTTTCTAAAGGTATTTCTATTACTTAGTATAAGTGCATGTGTTGATAAGGACATCTCAAATCTTGACTTTGAAAGAAATTATGTGCGGGCTGGCCCGGTGGCACACTGGAAAGTATGCCGCTTGGGAGCGCAGCGGCGCTCCCGCCGAGGGTTCGGATCCCATGTGGAGACCGGTTCCCGCTCAATGGCTGAGCGCGGTGCGGGTGCAACACTGAGGGTTGTGATCCCGTTACCGGTCAGTAAAAAAGACAAAAAGGAAAAAAAAAAAAGAAATTATGTGTACAGTTCACACTTTA
The DNA here is from genome assembly GCF_000696425.1 of Galeopterus variegatus. Taxonomy (NCBI): domain Eukaryota; kingdom Metazoa; phylum Chordata; class Mammalia; order Dermoptera; family Cynocephalidae; genus Galeopterus; species Galeopterus variegatus. The sequence goes on along the minus strand of NW_007726860.1, from coordinate 359,033 downwards.
AATTATATGCCAGGTTGCCAGTAGGTATTACATTGACTATTGAGCCTTAGAAATAATATGTGGTGTCAGCCTTTTACAAAGTTGTGAGAACCCTTACATCCAGCAGGACAGGAATGAGGGCATTTCCCATGATAAGTTCTGAGGAGGTCAGATATAGTTTGGGTCATGGGGGTGGATCCCTCGTGAATAGATTAATGCCATCGGGGTGAAGGAGGGTGTGTGTTAATGAATTATCTTTCAGTTAGTTCCTGTGAGAGCTGGTTGTTAGAAGCAGCCTGGCACCTCCCCTCTCTCTCTCTCTGGCTTCTTCTCACCATATGATCCTGTACCTGCTGGCTCCCTGCCATTTTCCACCATGAATAAAAACAGGCTGAGGCCAGCACCAGATGCAGCTGTCACAGAATCATGAGCCAAATAAACCTTTTTTCTTTATAAATTACCCAGTGTCAGCTATTCTGTTACAGCAACACAAAAGTAACTAATACAGGATCCTAAGAGAAACATGTTCTTCTGTGCAATGAAAGGTTCTCTGTTAAATTTGTTTCACATCAGAGATGACAGTCTCACCAATATTTGCAGTAAGCAGAAGGGAGCAGAGAGAATAGTGGAAAAGCCTGACTAGCTCCCCACTTTTCTCTCCTCCTGTTTTATCAGTTCTTGCCTTTTCTGGTACCAGCCAGCCCCACACCTTCATCAGGTTGGATTGGTCTGGATTAGGCTAGAGGTGGCAGGACATTCAGCAGCTTGGATTGGTCTGGATTAGGCTAGAGGTGGCAGGACATTCAGCAGCTTGGATTGGTCTGGATTAGGCTCCAAGGACCTTCAGCAGCTTGGATTGGTCTGGATTAGGCTAGAGGTGGCAGGACATTCAGCAGCTTGGATTGGTCTGGATTAGGCTAGAGGTGGCAGGACATGCTTCGATCTGGACCATATCTTGAAGTAGAGTTGGGTGAAGTTTCTTATGGATGGGCCGCAGAATGTGAGGGGAAAGGAATAGGGATGATTCTGGGGCTTTGGGCTTGAGCAACTGTATAAAAGTGAGTTAAGATGATTTAGCAACAATTAGTAATGATTTCAGAGGGTTACAGTGGGGAGGGGGGTCCCTTTCCTCTTACACAAACAAGATAGGCATCTAGAAGTCTATAAAAGATTCCAGTGCCAGGACAAGACATGGCTGAGATAGGGGGAGCAGAGACTGGGGATGGGGCCTCTCTCCTGCACTGGTTTCCATTGACTATGAGGATGGTTGCACATGTCACCCAAAGGACTCTTGCCAAGTAGTTGACAGACTTTACCAGAAGAGATTTTCTTAGATAAGAACAAGGTGGCATCAACTTGAATAATTTCTTCTACTGACATATCCATAGTCCTATATTAGGTTCCTATGGCTGCTGTAATAAATTACCACAAATTTAGTAACTTAAAAGCAACACATTTGTTATCTCACAATGTCAGAGGTCAGAAACCCACAACAGGTTTCACTGGGCTCAAATAAAATGAAAGAAATGTGTATTCAGCTGTTGGATGAAATGTTCTTTAAATGTCTATTATGTTCACCTAGTCTGTAGAGCTGTTTGGATCTGATGTTTCCTTGTTGAATTTTTTTGTCTCAATGATCTGTCCAATGCTGAGAGTGGAGTGTTAAAGTCCCCAATTATTATTGTGTTGGTGTCTATCTCTCCCTTTAGGTCTGATAATATTTGCTTATATATCTGGGTGCTCCGGTGTTGGGTACATATATTTTTATAATTGTTATATCCTCTGGCTTTATTGATCCCATTATCATTATATGATGCCCTTCCTTGTCTGTTAGTTCAGATTTTGATTTAAAGTCTGTGTTATCTGATATAAGTATAGCTACTTCTGCTTGCTTTTGTCTACCATTTGCATGGAGTATCTTTTTCCATCCTATCACTTTCAGTTTGAGTTTATGTGTGTCTTTGTAGGTAAGGTGGGTTTTTTGTAGGCAGAATATGGATGAGTTATTTTTTAAAATCCATTCAGCCAGTCTCTTTTAACTGGGGCATTTAATCTGTTTACATTCAAGGTTATTATTGATGTGTGAGGTCTTACTCCTGTCATTTTGTTGGTTGTTTTCTGATTTTGTTTATCCTTTGTTTCTTTCTTATTGTTTATCCTTGCAGTTTGGTGGTTTTCTGTATTGATAAGGTTTGATTTCTTTCTCTTTCTAATTTGTTCATCTACTGTACCAGTAAGTTTCATATTCTCATGTGTTTTCATGATGGTTGTTATTGTTCTTGCTCTTCTAAATGTAGGACTCCCCTAAGCATTTCTTGTAAGGCTGGTCTGGTGGTTATGAATTCTCTTAGTTTTTGCTTCTCTAAGAGAGACAGAAAAGCTTTATTTCTCCTTCATTTATGAGGAATAGCTTTGCTGGGTATAATATTCTTGGCTGACTTTTTTTTTCTTTTAGTTCTTTGAATGTATCATCTTATTCTGCTGAAAAGCCTGGTATTAGTCTAATGGGGATTCCCTTATAAGTCACTTGACACTTTCCTCTTACTGTTTTCAGAATTCTTCCTTTGTCTTTAACTTTTTTAAAAATTTATTTATTTATTTTTATTTACATTCTAAGATGTTGCAGAGCAGTTGCAGGTGAATAAGGGGAAAGGGAAGCATGGATGGATTGGGGGTGGGGGGGGAATGGCCCACAGCTAGCTCCTTCTCTGGTCTGATTGCAGAGGACAGGGGAGTGTAGTTGAGGCCCACAGCACCCCCCACATTCTGGTCCAGGAGCTTGGGGGCTTCCAGCAGTGGATGAGTCATCGCTGGGCAGGATGCAGATGTCAGAGTAGGCACGACTGAGGCCCTCAGCATCTCCCCTACCTCAGCTCAGTCATTGCTGGGCTGGATTCGAACATCAGAGGGGCAAGGTTGAGGCCCTTGACCCCTTCCCCACCCCAGCTTGGGATCTCAGGGGGCTTCTGGTTCTTGTAAGTTTTATAGCTGTTCTTTGGTGGTGTTAGACCTTTACTGGTTAATATCAAAACTTTGTGATCTGTGGGTTTTTTGGGGGGGGGGGGTTCAGTTTTGTGTAGGATTATTCACTATTCCCACCTCTTAAACTCTGCACTGAAGTTAATTTGTTGTCCTTTGCTTACTTCTAAAATGTGGAAACTTCCTGTGGAGGTTAGCACTTGAGCCCCATGGTTGAGCTAAATTGCTGCTTTGTTGCTTACTACCCGGGGAAGGCCTTTCGTGCAGCCCAGGTTATAATTGTTGACTTTGTATTTCTAGGTCTGGTGAGATATGATATATCTAGATTGTGTGGAATCTCTATCTGGGCCTGAATCTTTCAGCAAATTGCATCTCCTGCAGTTCTGTATTCTTGACCAGTTTCCACTGAGTGGGCCTGCACTGATTGGATGGCAGATCAGCTGTCCATGCTGTGCCCCAGTGTTCTTCTGGTGGGCTCATCTCTCCCACTCCCCGCACTCCAAACACTTCCCATAGGACAGGCCATGCACCAGTCCCTCGTGATGACTCACCGGCCTCTGAGTGGCTCCTTTTTTCAGTTGTGTATGGCCTCTCTCTCCTTTGTTGGGTCCATAGGACCCTTGTTAGTGGTCTTGCTGGCCTTGGGTCCACCAAGACCTTCTGCTTCCCTGCAGATTTCAAGCAACATCCCACAAAGGGCACAGCTATAGCTTTTGCCAGCTCTTGCTCCATGTACTCACCAGGACTAGCTTTTAAGTGGCTAGGTCACAAAATGCTCACAGCAGTCCTTTCATTGCAGCTTCTCCCACCTTTGTGAACTTTGTAGGTCTTTCCTCCTATGCACCTGAGCTCTAGTGGCCCCAGGTTGGTAGTTGTTGCTTTTTAATCGTTGTATGTTGGTTGATTGTGGGAAAGGCTGATGCTTGAGACCAACTATTCTGCCATTTTGATTGGAATTCTGTCTTTAACTTTTGATAGTTTGCTATAGTGTGTCCTAGAGAGGAACTTTCTGGGTTGCATCTAGTTGGGCACCTTTGAGTTTCCAGGATTTGTATGTTCATAAATTTCCTAAGACTAGGGTAGTTTTCAGCTGTTATTTCTTTAAATAGGTTTTCAGTCCCTTTTTATTTTCTTCTTATTTTGGAATGCCCATTATCCAAATACATGTTTGATCAATAATATCCCATAAGTCTTGTAGACTTTGTTCATTCTTTGGTATTCTTTTTTCTTTTGTTCTGAGTTATTTCAAAACAGCTGTATTCAATATCAGAAATTCTTTTTTCTGCTTGATATATTCTGTTGTTGAGACTCTCAGATGTACTTTTTATTCCATTCAATGAATTCTTCAATTCTAAGATTTGTTTGATTTTTTTTGATAATATTTATCTCTTTATTAAATTTCTCATTCAGATCATGAATTGTTTATCTGATTTCATTGAATTGTTTCTCTGTATTCTCTTTCATCTCAGTGAGATTCCTTAAGTTATTAGTTTTAATTCCTTTTCCAGCAAGTCAACAATTTTTGATTCTTTGGGATCAGCTACTGAAGCATTACTGTGTTTCTTTGGTGGTGTCATGTTTCCTTATTTTTTTTAGTGAGATTCCTTAAGTTATTAGTTTTAATTCCTTTTCCAGCAAGTCAACAATTTTTGATTCTTCGGGATCAGCTACTGAAGCATTACTGTGTTTCTTTGGTGGTGTCATGTTTCCTTATTTTTTTTAGTTTTTTATTTTTTTTATGATTCTTGTTTCCCTCCATTGGTATCTGTCCATCTCTTGGATCAGTCACTTCTTTGAGATTTGTAGAGTGGTGTGCAAGGGGAAAGACTTTCACCTGCAAATGTATCCTAGGGTGTCGATTAGAGTAGAGTATAATGGCTTTGTTTTGGATTAGGTGCAGTAGTGTAGACTCTGTGTAGTTTCTTCCATTGTAATCCACTTTCACTTTGTCTGCAAATGACTCAGCCTATGCTTGGGAATTTTGTGGCAGCAGCGATATAGGTTTGCCTTGGGTGGGCACACTGGGTTGTTTCTCAGACTGAGAGTATGTGTGCGTACACTGGGGGTCAGTTTTCTTGGGAGCTGACTCACTGGAGATGGGGTTGCTGGATTGATTTTCAGGTTGGGGATGTGGGCATGTGGCGTGTCTGGGTTTCTAAGACTGGTTTGCTAGTGGCAAGGTCACTGTGCCAATTCTCTGAGAGGGGGGTAGGCCCCCCAGAAGCATGTCAGCCCAGCTTTCTCATTTGGATGTTGTGTACATGTGTTGGCTCAAAAACTCACAGGTGGGCCTGCCAAGGGCATGACAGCTGAGCTGTTTTTCCGAGCTTCGGACATGGGTGTGCTTTGGCTCGGCTGTCTGGGTGCAGGTCTGCCAGTCGCCTGTCTGCTGCACCACTTCACAGGGCCAGGTGCAAGTTCATGCTTCCCTCTCAGTGATTTAGGAGCACATCTGCCAAGGATGGGGCTGCTGAGTTCTTCTCGAATGGTGGGCGAGATTGCTAGGTAGGCCTGTGGGGGGGCCCAGCCAACCATTTCTCAGGCAGTGAGGAAGGTTGCGAAGCGGGCCTGACAGGAGGGGGCCTGGCCAGCCAATTCTCAGGGAGTGGGTGAGGTCACGTAGTGGGCTTCCCACCCAAGAGGGGGCCCAGCCAGCTGCTTCTCAGGTGGTGCTTGAGGTCACTGTGGTACTGCAGGGGGCCTAGCTGGCTGCTAGTGGTAGGTGAGGCCTCTAGGCAGGACTGCAGAGAGGGGGCCTGGGAAGCTGCTCCTGTGTGGTGGATGAGGCTGTTAGGTAGGACTGCAGAGAGAGGGCCCTGCCAGCCACATCTCAGGCAGTGGCTAAGGCCACTAGGTGAAACTCTTGAGGTTGAATCCACCTGGCTACTTGTCCAAGAGGGTTGTGCTTTATTTCTGCTGCCCTTAGGGCATGTTGTTAGGATAGGGACATGTGAGCTGTTTCTCCAGGTTGGGGTCCTTGGGCACACAGAACTTAGCCAACTGGCTGGGGTGGATGAAGTGGGTGGGGCGTGGTGGGTAGGGGGAGGAAGAGGGACAGTCCACAGAGGCAGGTCTGCCTGTCTGATCTCTGGCCAGGGACATGGGGCTGTGTCGGGTCTGCAGGCCTGAGGATGGTTTCCCAGACATGCGGGATGGGAGTCACAGCCTCTTCCTGGTCCAGGCTTCAAGCCTCTGGTATCAGGGCATTGTAGCCTCTCCTGTAAGAGAGTTCAGAGCTACTTGTCCTCAGGGCAGGGCTCACTCTCACAGTGGCTCTGGTTTCAAGATGGCGCTGTACTGCATCAACTTGGGTCATGAGAATGTGGGATGGGGAACACACATTGTGTTCTAGAGCAATGCAGCACATGTCTTCTAGCAGCTCCCCACACTTGGCTCTGGGCTTCAGGGGCTGTGGAATCCTCCTGCAGTACGTACTCCAGGTTTCTGTGGTGAGGATGGGGGTTGGTGTGGGCCCTCTTACTACCTTTTCCCTACAAGGGAAAGTACCTCCTGCACTGATCCTAGTGGATCCTGCACTGATGTCTCTCCTCTCTGTGCTGTCCTCCTGCATTTTCGTGCTCCACAGTCTGAGTGTCATGCATCCTAGGTGTTCATGCGAGTCTTCTGTTGCTGAGCTCTCGCACAGATGCTCCCAACAATATTTAGCTGTCAGTTCTTCTGTTCCTTTTCTGTGAGGAGAACATACCCCAGACACCTCTAGTTAGCCAACTTGCCCCATTTCCCTCAGAAAAATTCCAGGTTAATAATTTTTAATTGATTTGAATTCTATAAGGATAGGCTTTCAAAAAGTTTATAAAAACACAGAGGGATGAAGACAATGTGAACACAGAGGCAGAGCTTAGAATAATGCCTCTGCAAGCCAAGGAGCACGGAGGATTTCAGCAGCCACTAGAAGCTGGGAGAGAGGCCTGAAACAGATTCTCCTTCAGAGCCTACAGGAGGAACCAACCTGCTGACACCTTGGTTTAGGACATCTAGCCTTCAGAATTGGCTTTGGCTATTATAAACAAGAGGAAAGACAGTTCAGAAACAAAGAACATGAGGAAAAATTAGGGAAGAAACACTTTTAAAGAAAGAATAAAAATTATTGCTTTGGGTCCCAAACCATTCCAAAGCTGTTCATGTTTCTTCGGGTGCTGCCTCTTGTTTGGCGATGCTGGTTGGGAGCTAGGCAAGCCATGGAGAAGGACTGGTACTTTGGACTCCAAGACCAAAGCAAGCCAGCACTGAAGTGGAGCTGTAACAGTCCTGGGTCCCAAGAGCCTTCCTCAGGAAATATGTTTGACACTAGCAAGATGTGTGCATAAGGGCATTCAATTAATATTTTCACATAACACATTTTACATACCAATATGGTGCTTTTAAGTAGTGATAAACCAGCTGCCTCAAAATTTAATATTATCTTTCCTCTACCAAGCCACTAATTAAGTCTCAGGACCTTGTATAGGATATGACTTCTGACTAGTTCGTGAATTTTATTTATCTAGTAGCTCATATGTCCAATTCCTTCCACTAAGAAGACAGAAGTCAACACATAGCTATTCAGAGAAGAGTGGGATAAAGAGATAAGTGCTGTTTAAATGATTATATTGAGAACACACAAATCCACACATATGTAGATATGTGCATGCATGCTATGTTAAGAAGTTCCCACATATTTCCATTACATTGCTGTCATTTTCAGTGTCCAACTCAGCACTGCATTTACATTGAAGTTTGAAATTGAAGAAGACCTACAAAACTTTAACTCCAGATCCAGGTCTGAGATGTTTTAACAGTAGGAAGATAACATGAAAGAATAGAAGAAGAAATCAGTACAATATAGTTAAATGCCAAGCTATAAGGCTACTGCCAGATTTGGAGATTTTATAGACTTATAAGGTTAACTTCTATTCCCAAATAAAATTGTTATAGACATGGCTGAACTGCCTGGGTACTGGGAACCTTGTAGATCAACAGCCTTGGGTAAGGTACTCAAGCTCACTGAGTTTCAGTCTTCTCATTTGTGAAATGGAGCTAACAGAACCTCCGTCGTAGGACTGTGTGAAAACAGACCTGCACAGTGTTTACACAGTGACTGATTAAAAGTAAGAGCTTAACCAGTATTAGTCTCACAACAGAAATTACGACTTATTAATTTTCTCCAAAGAAGCTATAAAAATCATTTACCATCTTTGTCACTATATCTTTATATACAAAAAGAAAGCAGCATTCCTAAAATTAAAATAATAATAATAATTTTGTTCTGGACCAGTGAACGCTTTGCCACAGACCAGCACTTATACTATGACCAGTACTTGGGAATGTCTATTAAAGCCTATAAATGGTACTGGAGCTCACAGGAAAATAAAATCACTGGAATCTGCAATGATTGGGGACACTTCACTGTGGGGGGAGGGGGCCTGAGATGAGGTTGGAAGCATGGTATGGGCTGGGTGGCAGCAGGGAGTGTGTCTGCATTGTTCCTTGAGGTACCTAAGGAGACAACTCTTTTGTAATCTGGAGGTACTTGAGTGTTATTTGAAATGCCACTTCCCTTAAAGCTGTCTAAGTATTGATTTTTATGTATTCATTCTTCTCCAAAACCATCAGAGTACTATGACTGCAAGTGATCACTTTCAGATTTTGAGAATAATGGCTTGGGAAATTTAATCTTTTTATGAAACCACCTACAGGCTCTGCTTTACCAATGATGCCTAAACAATTTTTAATTTGTGAAAAGTACCAATTCCAGGGAAATTGAAAAGGACCAGATATACTACAGCCTGAACTAAAATATCTGTGTAATTATGATGTGATTGTGGTGGCTGTCAGATGTTTCCTCTAGTTCATGTTACGTATTGATGTTAGCAGGTTATTGCTGACTTTCGCCCTCAAGAAAAAGGTTTAGAAATGAGCTGAATCTCTTTCTCTGTTTATCTCCATCTTCAATAAGAAGACAAAGATAACTGCTGCTTCTTGCATGGCTTCCCTCCATCAATTTTTTAAAGAAAACCACTAGTACAAAGATAGTAAATTTGATTGAGAGAGGATTCTTGCCACCATTATTAATTAGTAAAGCCACTACACATAATTTTTAAAGCTTAATATTCAATTTAATACTCATCTACAACTTGTATATAACTTTAGATGTGAACTTCACAGGTTGCAGTTTCTTTTAGGGTCGAGATTTAAAGTGTCCACATTATATACTTGAAGGATCACATTGACTTTGTAAAAGGAATCTCAATCTCTCTCTCTCTCTCCCTCTCTCCCCCTCCTCCCTCCTCTTCCTCCTCCTCCTAATCCTGTCTCCAGTATGATTGGAGGATTCTTAAAATATTCTCTTTGGCTAGCAGTATAAATTTACCTCCAACAAAAACATTACTGAGAATATTTTTACTTCAGGGTTTGTGTGGTATTCTCTGGAAATTTCTTGTAAAGGAGAGTTGTAGCAGTTCCTCAAAATTAGATGGTTGTATGTGGCCCAGTTAGTTATCAAAAAACGGTGGTAATTTTGTAACAAAATTCAGTTTGAATTTTTACTTAATCCTTTTTTTCTTTTTAGAACTTTAGCAATTTCTACATGTTTACAGCAGTTCCTACTTCCAGTGTTAACTCTACTGTTTTCAGGAAAGAGAACAATTTGTGTTTTTCCTGCTTCATGACTGACTTGTCTGGCAGATACATAGAAATAGAAAACCGTGTCAGGAGTCGCTCTGTTTCCTATTCATGGAACACAGGAAGTAACACAACAGAAAAATAGAGAAATTGTTTTAACCAGAGTCTCCCCTTAGACTCAAGTTCTTTTGTTATATTTTGTTCCAACCGAGTGCTTTATGAATCTTAAGATACCCTTACCTTCTCACTGTTGCTTGTTTGGTATTTTCTACATTTCTCTGGTGACTTATCTACAATTCTGCTTTGCCTTGGAGCCCCTTTGTGGATGAATCCCCTTTGTGGTCGAATCCCCCTTGTGGTTGAATCCCCTTTGTGGACAAATCCCTTTCTGGTCACTAACAGGCAAGTGGCATGTCCTGTGACCTGGTGTTCTCCCCTTTCCAGCTCCCATTCCATATCACTCCATCTCCCTTTGAAACACACGGCAGAGCAGTAAAAAGTAATTCAGTCTGTATTCAGATTGAAAATGTTGATTCTGTTCAGCTTATGAATAAGGCTTGATAATAGGGTTTAAAAGCTAAATCAGTTCTGCAGCAAAATTTCAAGGACGTTAACTATTAAATAATGGAATGTTTCATAAATCAAAAACGATGTCATAATAAGTTAATATTCTTGAGATAATGTGATCCAGTTTTGGCTTTCTCACGCTGAATTCAGTAAACAGTCTGATAAGGTGTATTTTATTGGCGGTAAACATAACAATCAAATGTTAGGATTAAAATAATACATGTAGTTCATACAGACCATGCCTCTCATTTGATGCTGAAGAATGGGAAGTCAGTCTTCTAAAATTATAGCCTGTGGTAGAACCAGAACTGGAACCTTGGGGGGTTTTTGTTACTACATCACACTGCCTTCCCAAAGCTGTCCAAAAGAGATCGCCTTGAAACCATACTCTTTTTTTTTTATTTTAAATTGCCAGTTAACTCCTTAACACATTCTAAGAATAATTTTTCAGGCAGATTTCGCTTGACGTGTCACATTTGTCACCAGAGTCTCTGAACTGTTTCCTTCTGTTCTAACATTGACCACAACTATGTGTTAACACTTGTGATACCCAATGGGTTAGGATCACAAGCTCGGGTCTTTGAACTTTCGTGCACTTCATTGCAAAGTTCTTTTTGCTCTAGCACAGATTATGCCTTGGTAAAGGGCTTTATATTTTTCAGAGCATTTTCAAATCCACTGTCTCATTGGATCCTTACAGAACATTTTTGTATTAGAGAAGGTCTCTGTAAGATGACAAACACTATGTTTAGTGCTAGAGACACTAGGCAAAAGTAGTTTGTCTAACTTGAATGTAGATCTTTGAAACAGTCTTGGTGAAGGCGTTGTCTGAAGGCAGTGACTATGAATAGTTATCTCAGTGTATTAACTTTGGTTATTAAAATAATGGATTCTGGTTTTAGACATGTAACCTGTAGAGTTCGTCTGCTTCTTTCAACTGAGATACTTACTTAGCCATGATGAGCTCTTTCTATACAGAAACTTATGCAGATTGTGGTAGAACCGGCCATTGGGACCACCAGAAGTGGGCGGTCTTCCAGAGCCCTCTGTCCCCCTCTGCCATCCTTTTGTTCATCCTGTTAAGATCCCAGGTGTGCTTTTCCCATATGAAGGTGCTATGTTTTCCCCTTGAGGACAGATGGGAAAAAGTTATTTGCCTGGAAAATTGAGGGCTTTTGTGTTGTCCTCCATGAGAACAGTTGAAAAAATTTGTGGAGAGGACTGAGTGCCATCTGGGAATGACTAATGGTGGAGCTTGAAGGAGTCGCGGTTACATTTTACAGTGAGAAGACTGTGAAGTCGCTCTGGAACACAACCTTTGACTTTATTATAGATAAGGTTTCATCCTCATTTTTATTGAGGGCTTTTGTGTTGTCCTCCATGAGAACAGTTGAAAAAATTTGTGGAGAGGACTGAGAGTGCCATCTGGGAATGACTAATGGTGGAGCTTGAAGGAGTCACGGTTACATTTTACAGTGAGAAGACTGTGAAGTCGCTCTGGAACACAACCTTTGACTTTATTATAGATAAGGTTTCATCCTCATTTTTATATCTTTACATTAATAATTTGTTCTTTAATTTTGTAGGGTGCTAGGCATACTCTACTTAATACTCCTGGTACAGAAAAGCAAGTGCATGGGTCCTCAGGCTGCAACTTTGCAAGAAAGAGGAAGCGTTGGGGCACTCAGTGAGGAGAAGGACAGGAGTTTGCAGAGGCTGCCGGGGGACCAAGCGTGGCTTCACAGGTCACGATTGGGAATTTGGGAAGCCACCGGAGTATTTTAACTAAAGAGTGGCTGCTTTTGTCTCTGGCCTCTGTAAAGAATGAGTTGCAGGGAGGCAAGAGCAAAGGTGGAGTGACCAGCAGGAGGCAGCAGCATCCTCCTGAAGATAAAGATGGGTGGGGAGAAGAGAATGGGTTGGCAGCTTTTTAGGATGATCTAACTGGATTTGATAATGGGGGGTATGTGGGAATGGAGAAGTCAGGATAATTCCCACCTAAATTTTGCACTGGAGTAACTGAGGGTAGATAGTGTGCCATTTACTTAGATGGGTATACTGAGGGAGAAAAATGTGTGCAATGTTTGGGGCACAATAAAAAATTCTGATTTAGGCGTACTGAGATGGAGATTCCTATTAGACATTCAAGTAGAGATATCACATCAAATTTATATGTATATAAATATATATACATAAATAAATATATATATAAAAGGGGGAAAGTTATGGCCATCAGTATTCAGCTGGAAGCTGTTGGTATGTGGGTGGTATTTGCAGTAGTGGTACCTATGGATTGAGTGTAGAATGAGAAGAGTGAGTTTAGGACTAAGCCCTGGGCTACGCTAACATTTAGAAGTCAAGAGCCATTTACTTAGATGGGTATACTGAGGGAGAAAAATGTGTGCAATGTTTGGGGCACAATAAAAAATTCTGATTTAGGCGTACTGAGATGGAGATTCCTATTAGACATTCAAGTAGAGATATCACATCAAATTTATATGTATATAAATATATATACATAAATAAATATATATATAAAAGGGGGAAAGTTATGGCCATCAGTATTCAGCTGGAAGCTGTTGGTATGTGGGTGGTATTTGCAGTAGTGGTACCTATGGATTGAGTATAGAATGAGAAGAGTGAGTTTAGGACTAAGCCCTGGGCTACGCTAACATTTAGAAGTCAAGGAGAAGGAAGAGAGGAGCAAGTAAGGGGAACCAGGAAGGGTCAGCTAGCCTCATTAGTGGACTACTGGGAAGATGTGTTCAGTCAGAGGAGGGATGCCCAGCTGTGCCGAATGCTGCTGAAAGGGGTGGGTAGGAAGAGACCAGGAAGTAACCGTGGGATTTGACTAGATGGATGTTGTCAGAGACCTTGGAAAGAGCAAGTCTGATTAAATGACTAAAGGGTTGAAGAGTCAACAGTGTGTAAAGCCATGGAAGCAGAGAGTATGGAACTATTTCTACATGTGTTGTGGCTAGATCAGAGGTGTCGATTGGTAGCTGATGGGCAATATTAAATCCGACTAAGCCTTCTAACATAGCCAGCTGAAACAAATAATATTCTTGGTGGTTGGCAATTTGGTTGTATTATGATGAATTGGGAATGGCCCTGTGAAGTTCCTAAATCAATTGACTAGTTATGGGGTGGGGGGGTAGAAAACTAGATTAAGATCATGTATATTAAAAATGAAGTGCTGTATTTGGCAAAAGTTTCAGTGGATACAGCTGAAATCAACCAGTGGGATGACTCAGACTTGCTGGGTGCATGTTGCTGCCCATCCTTTGAAAACGGTGGCCTTCAGGGTCACACTGTTAGTTTTCTTTTGTCTTAACTTGGGAGAACTGAATAGTAACACCAGTTCTTAGTATTTTTAAACCTCACTTATCCCTTCTTTGACTTGTGGTTGAGAATTCAGCTTAGTCCATGATGAACTATAGCATAAATGTAAAGCTTTTTTTAGAAAAAACATTGCTATACCCAGGGTTCATCTTTATCTCTTGCAACTTTGTCAGGTTCCTAAATTTTCAATTTTGTTTCTGACATCTTAGTCAAGCAGTTCTCACTTTAAGGAATAGCACAAATCCTCTTCTATTTAGGTACTCATCAGAAAATTCAACCACAGTTTTATTTAACTGAAACTTGTTAAAAATTGTCTTTAGCTATTTGTCATTAAGTTATCATTTAGATATTCATCAGTGACTTTGGGACGTTGTTAACTATCCGTTCTTTCAGCATTTCTAAAATCTTCCCCTAAGTTAAAATGGAGTGCCAAATGGAGTTCCATCTTACTGGAACTCAGTCTCTGTGCATAAATACTCTGTGAATTAGGCTTTAGTACAGAGCATAAGAAATACTGGATTTTGAAAACTGTTGTACTTTTTTTCAAAGTTTTAAGTGACAACAGTTTGCTACCTGATGCTGTTTCTGTATTATCCACATAATGTATGTCTCCTGAAATTCATTTTACAGAACTTTTAGGCTTTCCTTAACCAGACAATGAAAAAAAAATATGTAACTCAAAGTGATTTTGTCAGCTGAAATAACAGCTTGCTATAGGTTCATGACAGGTCTATTTCTCAGTTCTTTTTAATAGGTTTTGTTCCTTTGAAAGAACATTTCTCTGCCTGAATATTAAAGTTCTGCATAACCTAGTAACTTATCAAGCATTGATGGTTCTCAGGTATACACAGACTTCTAGCTTTGACACGTAAATGCCATCGTGTGATTGCTGGTCATGGGCTCTAGTGAGGCTACAGCAGAGTGAAGGGCTTTTGTTCTGAACGGTCTTGCCCCTCCTCTGTGTGCTGCCCATGACTTGCCGTACTGTACACCACTGGATGGTGCCCTTAGGTGAGCACAGAGACTCATCTCCACTGACCATTATATACTTCTTGTTGACTTTGGTTTTGTTGGCTAACAGCAAAACAAGAAAGAATGGTACACAAATACTTAATGTTACTCACAGTTTTTTTCTTTTGAAGTATTTTTGATATTTTGTGTACACTTTATTGTAGGAGGACATTTATTTCAGTTTTTAACTTGTAAACAGTATTTTTTTTTTGTCCTTTTTGAGACCGGCCGCACCATGCTCAGCCAGTGAGCGCTGTGAGCTCACTGGTCATCCCTATATAGGATCCGAACCCGCGGCGGGAGCGCTGCTGTGCTCCCAGCACCGTACTCTCCCAAGTGCGTCAGGGGCTCAGCCCGTAAACAGTATTTTTGATAGTGTAACTTACAGACAGCCATACTCTCCTTGGCACAGTGGAGAATGTTTCAAAGATGAAAGCAGAACCTCTTTAGTGGACACTGGTTGTTTAACAATTGCAAGCTGTTTCAGGGCAGAGATTATGCCTGTCTTAATGTGGCCCCAGAACCTAGGATCTGATATGGATCTCAGTAGTTATTTCTTGAGTAATAAATGAGTAGATGGATGATTTGTTATTTCTTTTAAAAAATCTCAGAATTTCTTCTTGCCTCTGATGAGTTAAAAACATCATATAAAAACATTGTATGTCATTCTAAATTACAAAAGTATTCATGTAGTAAATGTGTTTTTTGTTAAAATTTGTTAAAATAAGATGACCTAACGTTCATTTAAGGAAAAAAATCCTTATAATTCAGATTCACGGAAAGAACAAAAAAATAGTGATTACTGTTAGTAACCATAATATTTGGGTTATCGTCTACGTTGGTAATAATAATTTCTTCTTTGTTTTTATACAGTGAAGTGATGTTTCTGCTATTTATTTTAGTTACATTGGAATTTGTTATATTTATTTTTTTGTTTTCATTTTGATAAGAAAAATACGCACTTGTGTTATTTATAAAGAGTTTTGGACTTGACATTTAAGTACAGTGGAGAAATGCTGGGTCACCCTGGTCACCGCTTAACAATATTTAAAAAGTGGCTATTACTGAGAAGTTAAGTCTTAAAATCTGACAATAATTCATTTTCATTTTTGGATACTGGGAAACATTAGGTAAAATACAAATAGAATAAATCTAAATTACATACCTGCATTCAGTAGAGCTGAACTTTTCGGTAACAATATTCAAGCACATGTCAAAGTGCAGCTTGTTTTTCCTCTGACCATCTGGTATTTAGTCTCTATCAGTTAGTATCTTTTTAAAAGGGAAAAAAATTATTTACTTATTCTTAGTACTTTATTGCTTATCTTCTCTGTCTTGGGTAAATATGTTGTGTTAAATTTTTTAGTTTCCTGCCACTTTTTTTATGAGATAGCTTTTTACACCTTAATAACAAGTGAATCGCCTGGAGGATCTCATTAAAATGCAGATTCTTGTTCAGTAGGTCGGGTCCCAAGCTTCTTCATTTGCTACAAGTTCCCAGGTGCTGTCCACACTGATGGACCTATGACCACACATTGGATAGGAAGGAACTTGAGGACCAACCAGCCATATTTAGGGAAGAAAATGGAGCTGCTTCCAGATGATGTTTCTCACATAGAAAATTTAAATATTTGGAGCTGTTTTGTGAGATGACTTACATATGGTAAATCAGTTAGCCAGTACAGTAATCCTCTGTGGAAACTGTGGCTTAAATACTTGTAGTAAATTGCTCATGGTCACAGTGCTTAAAAGTGGTGAATTTTGAATTTGAATTCTGCCCTTCCTCAATCTATTGCCCATATTCTTTTTAGCATCTCCTTCCAAAGAAAGCCTAGAGAATATTTTTATCTTCTACAGCCTTAAACTTTGATATAGTCATTCTGTGATTACATACCACCTTATGTGTTTTTACTTTTTTCTCTTTATTTTTTCTTTTTTCTTTTCTTTTTTCTTTATCTTCTTGTTTTCTCCTTATGTGTTTTTAAAAGTAGCTTTTAGTGCTAACCTTGCCACTTACTAGCTGTGTGACCTTGAGTAAAGCAGTTAAATTTTCTAAGCCTGTCTGTAAAAGGATGGAAAGATCTAAATAAAGTGGCCAGTAAACACTCAGTGAATATTAAATACTATGATTATTCAACAGCATTTTTTTACACATATAACTTGCCTTCATTAAAATTGGATGAACCTTGAAAACATTATGCTAAGTGAAAAAGCCAAACATAAAAGGTCACATGTTGTATAATTCCTTTCAGATGACATATCCAGAATAGGCAAATCCATAGAGACAGAAAGCTGATTGGTAGTCACCAGAGGCTGGAGCAGAGTGGAGAAGAGGAGTGACGACTTAGTGGAAGTGGAGGTTGCACACTGTTGTGAATGTATTGAGTGCCACCGAATTGTACACTTTGAAATGGTGAATTGTTATATGAATTTCACCTCAGTTAAAAGAATTCGTGGAAAATTGCTTCATTAAGGCAGGCATTACATATACTAAATAGGTTTGCGTTTTTGAAAGAACTTTATGGAATTATAGGAGACATTTCTTGATTTTATGAGATGTGTTGGAAATACAGAGGAATGGCTTATTTTGGAACAAGAATTATTGCCTTGAAATTTTGCCAGTTCAAGCAGGTCTCTTGGGAAGACTAGACCTCCTCTGTTTTCTGGCTCCAAAGCGCATAGGATATAAGCACCCTATTATTTTGTTATTAAAAATTATACAATTGATATTCCCAATTTTTTCTTCTGAAGTTTAGTGTAACCTAGAAATAACTTTATTGCTATACTGTTTCATGAACTACATGGAAACTTTTGTAGTTTGTAATGATTTGTGATGTATTCAATGTGATGGAAAGTTTAACTAACTTGCCCTTTGTCCCAGAGCTGAAAGAAATGGCGATTCGTTTAAGCCTAGTTGCCTACATTCTGTGCTTTTAACCAGTTCATTATAATGTTTGGTTGGAGAATCACAAATATTATTCTTTCTCTTGAAAAAAAATAAAACAATGTACATACTAGCAAAATTCTCTTAGGTTTTGTCTGAGAAAATTAATTACCCTAATAACTGTCACAAAGAATCTATAAATCTGATGAGAAAAATATTTGTAATTTGATTTTTATAATTCTGTTAGTTTAAAACAGTTAATAATTGATAATTATACTTTTGTTATTCTTGTTTCAAAGAAGAAATTTGCAAATGCTGAATATGTTTCTATACCTTTCATAAACTCTTTAAACCAAATTTTTTACCACAGTTGGTGGGGCAAGGATAGGTGGGGCAGATGGTGGCAGAGACAACCCCAGTCAGTTTTCAGTGATTACAGTAGAGGCAACATAGAGAAATATCTGCTTCAGCTGCTAATAAAGTATCTACTGATAAAGCAGAGAATAAAGTATGCTGTTTGTAATTAACTAGGTAGCCATGGGTTAAGTCTGTGGTACAAGTTTCCAACTCTCAGATTTGATTTTTAATTAATTAGTTGGTGTTTTGTACAAGAAGTCTTCTGTATGCAAAGAATAGTGTTGCCTTTTGCCCTAAAGAAGGCTCCCTGTTGTTCCTTACTAGTTATGTTCCCACAAGTATTCTCGGTACCACATCTGCCATTGAATTTAACAATGTGGTAGGTAATATGCTCTGAGGACAAGTCCCAAAACAGTAATTGATTATGCTGAATATTTAAAAATTTGGAATAAACTTAATATTATAATTACAGTAATTTTGCTTATCAAAAATTGTGAATGTTAATAAATATTTTCACCACTATCAGTAATGCTTTCAAGTAAGTAAAATCAGCTTCATGTTACAGTTGTATTTTTCATACCAGTAACGAATCATTATTAAATTGGGTCATTAATTTTTTCAAGCCCAACCTAAAATTCCTCTTACAGATTGCATTTTTTTTCCCTCTAATTCCCACCTTCTCTCATCACTTACACATTAAAATAATTCTGTATTATTTTCTCTTTAAAAAAATTTTTTTTTCCTTTTTGTCTTTTTTTCATGCCCGGTAACGGGATCGCAACCCTCAATGTCGCGCCTGCACCGCGACCGGCAACAGGATCGCAACCCTCGGTGTCGCGCCCGGACCGGTCTCTATATGGGATCCAAACCCTCGGCGGGAGCGCCGCTGCGCTCCCAAGCACTGCACTCTACCGAGTCACCACCGGGCCGGCCCTAAAAAATTTTTTTGAGAAGTCAGAAATTAAGGGTACCCTGTTTAGTGTTTTTGCATAAGAAATGCTTTGCAGATGAATTAATTTTTTTAATTAAGAGGCAGCTAAAGATGATTTCTTAGTCAGTTAAGATAATGTTAAGAAAAATTAGTTTGATTGGTCCTAGTTGAGGAAATGGCATTTACTGATTTTGAACTGTAATCCTTTTGATCACTCAGAATTTCCTAATTGTTCTTTAGGGAATAGGAAGTTGAAACAGCTCAGGAAAGCACCATAACTACTAGCCATGCCAGTACTAGATAACAGTGTATGTTTTTTCATTTACAAAAAAAAAAAAAGAACTAATGTAAACTGTGGATTTTGGGTGATAATGATTTCAGTGTTGTTTCACCATTGGTAACAAACATACCACTCTGGTGGGGGATGTTGATGATGGAGATACTGTGGGGGCAGGGTGTATATGTGAAATCTTTGCACCTTCCTCTTAATTTTACTATGAACCTCAAACTTCCCTAACAGAAATAAAGTCTTTAAAAATAGTTAAAGAAGAAAACTTGAGCCTTCCATAGGTACATTAATTTGTACACACGAACACTTTGGGTTTTTATGATATCCTGTTACTATAATAAACCAAATTAATCTTCCTCACAGAGAAGCTCAGAAAAGTTTATTGTTCTCACTGTTCTTCTGCATTGTGTGGAAAGTCCTGTGTAGTGCAGGAAGGCAAGAAATAAAATATGCATCCAAATTGGAAAAGAAGTACAACTGTCTCTATCCGCAGAAGACATGACGGTTTACATAGAAAACCAACAAATCTACCAAAAAAGCTCTTTACAGCTAGCTGAGTTGTAAAGTTGAGTTAAACAAGATTACAGAATCCAAGGTCAGTATACAAAATTCAGTTGTATTTCTCTGTACTAGCAGTGAACAACTGGAATTCTAATTTTTCAGTATGCCCTTTATATTAGGAACCCCCAAAACTGAAATATTTAAGTTTAAATCTGTACAAAATTCAGTTGTATTTCTCTGTACTAGCAGTGAACAACTGGAATTCTAATTTTTCAGTGTGCCCTTTATATTAGGAACCCCCAAAACTGAAATATTTAAGTTTAAATCTGACTAACTATTTTCAGGATCTTAATGCTGAAAACTACATAATTCTTATAAAAGAAGTTAAAGAAGACCTAATTTAAATGAGAAAGATACTATGTTCACGAATTGGAAAACTCAGTATTTTTATTTTTTAAGCCATTAGTTCTCCCCATATTGATCGATAGATTCAACTCAGTCCCAGTCACAGGCCCCGCAAAACTTTATTGTAGATGTCAACAAGCTAGTTCTAATTCCAAAGCACTTCTGAAAGAGAACGACTAAGTTGGAGACCCACATAATAGAGGAATCTAGGTAAAGGGTAAATGAGAACTTCTGAACTATTTTTGCAACTCTTTTGTCAGTCTAAAATTATCCAAAATAAAACGTTTTAAAAAACAGGTATAACTAATGAGGCTTATAAACAACAACACTCTCTGACTACTGTTTCTCAGCCCTGAGTCTCACTCCTCAGAGGCAACTATTACCAATTACTTTAGCTGTTGCTTCTAATATTTACCTACATATGTCTAAATAAATGCTTTTTCTTACATTTTTTGATTTTTCACCTTTTGATGTTGTCTGTAGATTTTCTTCTAGAAGATTAAAGTGTGAGTGTGTAGCTGTCTTTCACCTCTCCCAGCACTTGCCCTGCTCCATCTATACAAAATGGGTATAATTTTGTGTTTAACATTTTATATGTGCATGTACATATACATATGTGCACACATATATGAGTACTATGTGAACGCTGTGTACTAACCCATTTAATGCACTGTGATTCTATTGCATTTCTGGTAATTTTTTGTTTATTTTTCCTGAGTTAATAACTGACAATTATTCTGATTGTTTAGTTTTCTATGTACATATCACTAATCCATTGCAAAAATACCCCAAAGGGTTCTTCTTTAAAATCTGTCTACACGTCAGAGACTTTTTCCATTCCATTTACTTTTCTTGGAGACACTACTCAAATGAGCCCTTTGGTTGTTTTCCGCTCGAAACTGGTTTTCTTCAGGTCCACAGAAAGCTGTTGTCCCAGGGCTTCCCATCACCTTGATTCTCAGGGACTCTTTGATTTGGTTTGGTCTGTGTTTTCATGCTAGAGGCTTTTCTCAAGTTGGTATAAAATCATGTCAATCAAGAGCCACTGAGAAGCTGGTAGACACTTTATCTGAGTGGAGCAGATATTATCTGATGTGGATGGAGAAATTAGACGGAGGGAGGTCCAAGTGTTAGGGTTTGTATGTCTTTTTTTGTTTTTCCTCCTGGGCTCACAGGTGTCCCCAGAAAAGACTGGCCAGGCTTCTGCCCAAGGGTCCCATGTTTGGCTGTGGGGCAAGGGCTGACTTGGAGCATGTGTTCACTGGTTTCTCGTGATTGCTCTCAGAAAATTCCTTCTAATTTTACTTTTGTCTTGTTCCTTCCAGAGGAGTGTGGGGCTAGGGGTAGGCAATTTGCTCCTTTTTGCCTATTCTACACCCCCATTTTCAGAGGTATCTAGTACTTTCTGGGAATTTGCAGAGGGAATTGGATGTTTTCTATTGATTTCCTTCTCTACACACTTAAGTTTCAGCACTTCTAAGTCAGTTATCATTTATCCGTCTGGGGATACCATATTTTATCTACTGTGGACTCTTCCTCCTTCCTCTTGATCCCATTATTTCCATCGAGTATTGGGAGATGGTGGAAATAAGCAAGCGACCATTGTGCTGTTTAACCATGCATTGCTTCACTTTCTGCATCGTGTGTGGTGCAGTTCTCCACTTGCACTTAGGGACAGTACCGTTTTATGACAGGTTCACTATAGCCACACTGCCTCACGTTGTTCAAGAAAATGATTAAATATATATAAAACGAAAAAAAGACTATCTGTATTTTGCATGGTATGAAATTAACTGCATAGTCAGACTTACATTATGGAAAATTGTCTCTTCAGTAGCAATTAATCTAATAATAAAGCAAAAAAAATGGTACTTATTTGAAATTATTAAGGAGTTTTGGATTTTATGAATGATAATTTTTAAATGTCAAAAATATCATTTTCATTATGTAATGTGTTACATACAAGATGCTGAATTTCTGTTGCAGTGAATGCTGAAATAACTGTCTTTCTTTTATAGGCTGTATACATAGGATTTGATCTTCCTCATTCCTTGTTTTATTTATCTTCTCAATTTTTGTTTTATCAAGTACTTTATGGACGTGTTTTGGGTCAACCTTCTGTTTTAAGTTGGCCGTACAGCAGAGTACTATGTGAACGCTGTGTACTAACCCATTTAATGCACTGTGATTCTATTGCATTTCTGGTAATTTTTTGTTTATTTTTCCTGAGTTAATAACTGACAATTATTCTGATTGTTTAGTTTTCTATGTACATATCACTAATCCATTGCAAAAATACCCCAAAGGGTTCTTCTTTAAAATCTGTCTACACGTCAGAGACTTTTTCCATTCCATTTACTTTTCTTGGAGACACTACTCAAATGAGCCCTTTGGTTGTTTTCCGCTCGAAACTGGTTTTCTTCAGGTCCACAGAAAGCTGTTGTCCCAGTCCCTTTTTTTTTTTTTTTTTTTCTGGCAGCTGGCCGGTACAGGGATCCAAAACGCATGACCTTGTTATTAACAGCACCATGCTCTCCCAAGTGAACTAACCGAACAGCCCGACTTTCCCTATTTTGAACACTACTAATGTAAAGATAAGTTTGGCTAATGAAAGTAATAAAGCAAAAAGTTTATACTATATTTCTAATTTGAAGATTTTAGTACAATTAAATTAGTGTTTTCTGCTATCTCTATACAATATTAATTCTTGGGATGCCTACGTACGTTAAATTTATTAATTTACTTACCAAAATTCTACTTTAGCTGCCTTATGGTTATATTTTCTTAACATTTGGAAAAGGACAAACTTAGGGAACATAAACTTTCTTCATGATGTTGTTTAAATTCAGTTGACATTTTAATGTGGATTTTATTTGAACTCAAGTGCCACACACTTTTCAAATTGGTTCTCTGGCTTCTCTCACTGGTACATTGTGTTTCTCACCGTAATATTTTTTAACATTGCCTCATGTCTGCAATGAGCCTGATTTTGAAGCTTTTTACTTCTTATTTCCTGGGCTAATTACATAAGCTTGTAATGAATCACACATATTAATAGTCTATTTCTGTAAATGATAACATACATTGATTGGTAAAAATAACGTAAATATTTTGTTACTTAAGTGTTTTTAACCACCCATAAAGGGCCAGATAGAAACATGATTTCAGTGTAGAGTTACCAATTTTCTAATACCTTCTTTTATTGAACTTATTAAGATACATCTTTTGGAGGAGGGTAATGTTGTTTAGGCAGTAAGAATTAAGGGAAAACAAAAAGAGAACTGAATGACAAAATGCTCCTGTGCACAAAGACCTAATTGAAGGTTGAATAGGTATACTGAACAGAGTTCCTGAGATCACACCTTGCTATTTTTCTCTCTCTGATAGAGACAGGTTTTCCTGCATAATCCTCCATTCCTGTTTTATTTGGGCTAATGCCCTCAGAGCTGTTTGTGCTGTTTCATCTAATTTGTCTTAAACACTCCCATGCCCAACACTGTTTTTACCATGTGGTAATGCCACTCATCACACTTACATAGAAACTATATCTCACCATCTGGACCCAAGCAATTCACACTCTACTCTAGCAAAAAAAAAAAAAAAAAAAAAAAAAAAACTCTCCCCTTCTCAATGTCTTTCTCTTTGCCTGGTGAACCTTTACTCATCATTTAAGACCCAGCTTGAAATGTCAGCTCACCCAAGCACCTTTTTTTGGTTCTCCTAGGTTGAGTCCTTTGCTTCCTCCTATAGGTGTTGTAGCACTGTTTGAGAGAAACCATCGTTCCTACCTCCCACCAGAGGTGGACTCCTCTAGGTTTGGGGCTGTGGTTCCAGGACCTAGCTTGGATTCTTATCCATGGTGGGCTGTCAATAACTAGTTCACAGGTGCATGGATAATGGAGCAGAAAGAAGTAGTTGCTGAATAAATACATCCGTTTAAAGTTAGAACCAAGCCAGTGCTGAGAATTATCATTTGAATTCTATATCCTGTTCTGTCTTTATTTTTTCCATTTTGCTCACATTTTCATAGGAAAGAAAAGTTGCTTAGGGAAAAAAAAAAATCTCGTGTTGGATAAGTACTAGCTTTAACATGTAAGAAAGGAAATATTTAAGGCTGATATCCCGTAGATGGTACTGAACCTTAGAAACTACCGGAAAAGGAAGACTTGGCTTCATACCTGGTCATTAAGCAAAAAAAACTTAAGCCTCAGGCATCAACTCTAGGAAAAAAAAAAAAAAAAGATGCACTGAATGTAAGAAATAAAATTGCTGTTAAAAAATAAACATGAGTTATGTAATTCAGTTTGATTATTTTAGCTAAAATTCTATTGGTGTGTAAAAACATACAGATTCTCAGGGAGTTTGGTCACAGAATAGAGATGATGCAGAATCTCAAAAATTGTTGAATTAAAAATGAAAATATCATTTTGATCATTTAAAAATGTGTGGATTCAGACAATAATAATATAATGGTGATGGTGATGATAATAATGATAATAACAATAATGAAAGACTGTTTATTAGACATTTTACTCTTCCAAATATGGAGGACCTCTTCTGAAAGTATTAACCAGTGCTAGAAACAAAAATCACAAGCCAAAAATATTCCTTTTTGAATTTAGGCTTGTGATCTGTCTTCTCTACTTTATTTTTACTTTTTTTAATTAATAAAATCCTGTAGTAGTTATGGAAGATAGTTTATAAATGACTTCATAAATTGGAAACTCGGAATTTAAAAATATACATATAGTATTTCATTTATTTAAAAACAGAGTGATGTTTAAATATTAGGCCCCAGTTAGCTCGGTTGGTTAGAGCGTGGTGTTATAACACCAATGTCAAGGGTTTGGATCCACATACTGGCCAGCCACCAACAAAACCCAAAAAACAAATATTTGGCCTCTCTAGGATAATGACCCAGATTTCTAGTCATCATGAGACTTTCTTCTTAGCCACGTGTTTATTAGTATTCATTTCATTTATGCACCATAAAAATTCTGAAGGCACTTTAGTATGTGAGAACACATCTATTTCAGATCACTGGAGTGAATCACTGCTGGTTTTTTGGTTTGTTTTGTTTTGTTTGGGGTATATTTTTTAAGCGACTCTTGTTTTATTGCCCACTAAGAGCCTAATAAATCTATGATAAATATTCTGTTTGTTGTATCGACATCTATTTCAGATCACTGGAGTGAATCACTGCTGGTTTTTTGGTTTGTTTTGTTTTGTTTTGGGTATATTTTTTAAGCGACTCTTGTTTTATTGCCCACTAAGAGCCTAATAAATCTATGATAAATATTCTGTTTGTTGTATCACTTGTAGGTACTATGGTCTTTGGAACTGGGTCATTGGATTTCCGAGGAGCCATTTGAGCTTTCTAACTACTTCCCCGCAGCTGCTGTAAGTTAGATGTTGTTTTGTGATGATGAATGCAATTCAGTATTCTCAGGAAATTATTATAAGCATAAGGATAGAGTCAAATTTTTATCAAGTCAAGAGCGATTATGCCCATAATTAAAAAGACATTTTCACAGAACTTAGCACCTTTTATTTATCTATGAGAACAAATGTGAGAACATTTTCAAAAAGTAGTGAGGAATGTAGTCTTGAGAAATTTTAATTATAAGAGTCCTCAGGATTGAGAAAAAAAATAAAATAAAATTTTAAAAAACTGGTTTCTTGAGAAGGTAATATTGTATCTTGCTTACTGCTTTGAAAACTAATTCTTTTTACTGTTACTATAAATAGAATTGATAGGTGTAAAAACTGTGGCTTGCTAGCATTAAGATGTGGTTTTTATATTTTGATGTTTTTCCTAAACTACACTTCAGCTTTACTGACCTTTAAATGTTTCAACTGCTTAATGGAAAAGTGTTAGGTTGTAATTTTTTTAAAGATAAGTAATAATTAAGTGGGTAATTTAAGGTTTGATTGGAAGCAGGATTGTGCAGAAGTCGGCTTTTGTTTTCAAAAACGTTAACTGGTTTGTGACAGTTTATTCTTTCAAAAGATTAATATCTAAAAGATAAATGATGATTCTTGTCTGCAGCCAGTCGCCTTGTCATTTAGTTGTTTGAGTAGGCCATATGACTGTAACATAACAAGTTCAACTCTGCTATCCAGTCACCATAGCTATCTAGGTTGTTGAGTTGTTTTTGTTTTCATTTTTAAGATTACTGTTTTGATTTCCTTTCAGCTTTATGTTTTCTTAAGGAGAGAAAGAATTTCTCTCAGCAAGACTGTTTGAAATACTGTGTAAGAGATTGTAGTATAAAGTAGAAACGCAAATTTCTCCTATTCTCTATCATAAGAGATTATATATAACTTTGAATAACATAATGAGGTTTGTCTTTGAAATTCATTTTAGCTATCTACATGGGCATTGATGTAAATTAAGTATGTTGTTGCCATTTTTTCCTGTATTACCATTTTCCTCATATCTGTCATTGTGGTCATTAAGAGATCATAGAAACTTACTGTTGTCCTTTGAAGCTGTGAAATTTTCTTATCATGGGATATTTTTAACTTGATGCAAAGCCACGATACTCCTGTTGATTTGATAAAGGCTT
The DNA here is from genome assembly GCF_000696425.1 of Galeopterus variegatus. Classification (NCBI taxonomy): domain Eukaryota; kingdom Metazoa; phylum Chordata; class Mammalia; order Dermoptera; family Cynocephalidae; genus Galeopterus; species Galeopterus variegatus. The sequence goes on along the minus strand of NW_007726860.1, from coordinate 332,598 downwards.
CTTAAATGTAATAATAAAAACAGTTCTAAGACAGGGAGGTTCTTTACCCAGTTGAATAGCTTCTCTGAAAGTGCAACACAGCAGGAATAAAATAGTGCTGTGACTCTTCCACAGCTCATAGATCGACTCAGAACACACAGCAACACTGAAGTGTTCCCACACTAAGTGCCAGAGAATGCAGGGTAGAATGAATTAGATAAGAAGACTGGAGTGAAGAAAAAATAATGGTAGAACAATACAAGGTGAAGACACATGGAATAAATGCTGGTTGCAGATTTGACTCCAGATGTTCTAGCAAATGACTCAAAAAGAAATATATAAGAAATTACTTCTAAATTATAAAGTGTCACACAAATGTTCATTAATACTGGTTGTACTATGGAAACTTCAAAAGGAGTTAAAGCAGGAATTTGAGGAGATAAGGTTTTGTAGTGTTTGCAGTGTTTTCAAAAATTTAGTCAACATTTGAATATACGAAGAATATTAGATTTCGCTTTTGTACCAAAACACTTTTTTTAAATTTTTAAATTCTTTTTAGTTTGTTGATGGATGTAAAAAAAAATCTTACTAGTGCAAATTACTTTTTAATTTGAATTTAGGGGTGAATCTTGAGAAGTACAGCTTTGTAAATATCTTAAATGGAAGGTTTTTCTCAACCACAAATTAAATCGTAGCCTCATTCTCTAAAATATATCGTACTAGAAGAGAAAATAGATCTCTATTAGAATAGTGAGAAGATAGTATAGTTTCTTTGTCATGGAAATAAATGTATAATTTTCTTCATCATTAAAAATCATAATTTTCCTTGTTAGGCACAATCCGTTGTTCAGAACAGAATTGAAATGTGAACTGTAAAATTGTAAATATTACCATAAAAGTTGAACGTAGTCATCTCACCTAATAAGTTATATTTAATTACTAAAAATACTTTCATATTTAACAGCTGGGCAGAAAAAAATAGTACAATCTTCATATAAACTAAAATGGCACACGTCTGTTGATAATTTCAGATATCCTGGAAATTTTCATCATATAATCTTGAAATATGTATTTGAGCGTTGACTTAAAACTAAGCTGTCAATATTTATGTAAATATGCTATTTTCAAAATTAAAATTTAAAGCACCTAAGAGGCAAAGTAAAAAACAAAGCACTGTGTTTTTCCAAATATTAAACTGCTAGTAGCCACTTCTCAGAAAATCCCTGAATATACAATATATTTTTATAGCTTAGAGAATTTTTACTTTCATTTAATTGTGATAGTGATGCTGAATTCAGGACATATGGATATTTACACAATCTATAAACAGTGCTTAAAGGAATGCAGTCCAAGATTATCTGTACTATTTAAGTGTTCTGTTTTCCAGTTATTTACTGATTAACTCTCACATAACATTCTTGGTTGTGACAGCAGAGTCTGTAAATTGTCAGTCTAACTCTCAACCTTGAATCCACCTTCTCATAGGTGTTCTGCCAGATTTCAGTGCCAGATCGTTGCTTGTTTGGGGTTTTGCTTTGGTTCTTTAAGTGATGCAGGTTAAAATGATGAAGTTTACAGGTCTCTAATCTAGAGCATTTGGACCCTGTCGGCACCCAAAAGCATGCTGTCTGACATGGAGAGACAGTGTGCAGCAGTGTCTTCAGTGCTGTGGGATTAATTCTTTCAAAATAGTACAATATGCTCTTTGTCAAGTATACACAGACATTTAGAAATCTGCTGGTCTGATCATCATGGTGGTGGCCTTGAGTGAGTAGCCTGACCCTTTCCAGTAGTACCACTTAATACCATTGAACTTGTTTGTGTTCTGCCTTTGTGGGTAGTACATTCCGTTCAAGTTGGAAGGACCACATGCATCAAACCACCAGCCTGTGAAAGTAAAACAAAGAAGGAATTAGGAACTAGGTAACGCGAGCTCTCTCATCATGGAGGTGGAAATGTGACTAAGCCAGAAGTCACATTCCATTATTTAAAGTAGGCATATGCAAATATTCATGAGTGTAGAATGTGCTGCATTGGCAGAAGTATGGTTTCCAACTTTACACTGATAAAATTGTAGCTCCGTTACGGCAAATATTTTTACAGGCTTTCTTAATCCTTTCCTCTTGTGCAGAGTAATAATTAAGTGGGTAATTTAAGGTTTGATTGGAAGCAGGATTGTGCAGAAGTCGGGGATTCTGAGTCAGGATTCAGTCAGGATTTGCTGAGTCAAAGTCCCGTCATCCATAGGCATGAATCCTGCACAGTCCTGATTTGGTAAGCACATGGTACAGTTGGAAGAATGGATAAGCAAAACTCTGAAGAACTATTTGATGACTCTTTGGGCCAGGTTTACTTTCTAGTCCCAGCAGTGTGGTGGGCTGCACTCATTCAGGCTCCGTTTCCTCTACTAAAAAAAAGGGTTTTGACTAAAATATAACCCAAAATGTTAAACACTGGACAGTACTCAACAAAAAGGAAATTTCTCAGTTCCAGAGACAAAAAGGAAATTTAAAGCTGGGGTGATGCATTCACTAAGTTAAAGTCAGACCCAAAAGGGGGTGCCCAGCACAGCAGGGTGGGGAAGTGGATCCCCATCATCACCCTTATCCCTTGGCTTGATCTGAAAAAGGAGCATGCCAGATGCCAGGGTTTGTGAGAGAAAAGAACGATCTCTGTTTACGTGAATTAATCAGAATAAATCTCAAAAACATTATGTTGGAGCGACACACACATTACGATACCATTTATATTCATTTTTAAAATACAGAAAAAAATACCACAATTATCACTAATATCTCCATATGTAGTAAAATAAATAAAGCAAGTGAACCTCAATTCAGTGGCTACCCCAGTGGCAGATAGGGAATGGTATGGGTAGGGCAGCTTTTGCTATAACATATATTTCTTTTAATAAAATTCTGATAAAAAATATACATGTTATGTTTACACATGGTTGTGTGAGCACCAGTTATGGGTGCCTAAATTCTTTCCTCATGACAGTTCCATGACTTGAGTTGATTCAAATTAATGTAGATGTGATAAGAAGTTTGTGTTTGGTATTCAGAGTCATAGGTCTGTCCATTCTAGGGCCTGTTGTCTACCTTAACTATAGAACTTACTGTTTATGCAAAAATCAAGCTGCTTATTAGGCTAGTTTTTTATTCATGGTCCAGACCATTGGTTGGGATTTGGCCCCTTTATAGTTGAAACCACTGTACTTTCTCTCTTGGGCTTCTTTCTTCGCCCCACTCTCTTTTCTTGTTCCATTCTCTGCCCCTAAATCTTTATTTGGGTAAATAAATGTATTATTTCCATGGTTATTAATACAACTCTACTCTCTTGAGTAGCTCACAACTACCAGTGGTCTGAAAACCTCCACCCTCTCAAGTAGAGAGCTGAGTCCAGCATACGGGCCACTCTCTTTTCTTGTTCCATTCTCTGCCCCTAAATCTTTATTTGGGTAAATAAATGTATTGTTTCCATGGTTATTAATACAACTCTACTCTCTTGAGTAGCTCACAACTACCAGTGGTCTGAAAACCTCCACCCTCTCAAATAGAGAGCTGAGTCCAGCATACGGAAATAATAGACAGGAACAAAAGGATCAGGTATGTTTGGGGCCTCCACGCCACCCTGTTTCCCCTTTTTCCTTGGCTTTAAAAAGGATTATTGTGGTAGGATGAGGGAGATAAGCAATTTTTTACAAAATCAGTATAATAGCTTTTGCTCATTAAAATAATTATTGCTAATAGAGAAGACTTATGTTACTAAATACTAATTATATTATCTTAGGAGCCATAGGATTGATTCTTTTAGTACAAACACATGAAATTTAAAGACATGAAAATTACTGAATTTCACATTATTTTCATAAATAAATCCTCCTCTTGACTATAGACACCCCTTGACCAAAGTGCATCTACACTCTAAGCGTAGGTTTTCTACTTGTCTTAGGCAGTGCCTTATAGTTATAAAATATATTGACCTCAGCTCTTACCCTTGGTTGTCCTGTCCTGGTGGGTAATGTGTCTGTTTTGTTAACTCGGTCTGTATTCTACGCAGATCACCAGCTGGTCTCTCAGTTTGCACTATTGGCAGAGTTTTTGCTGCTGTTTTACATCTTTCAGCATTTTCAAGAACTGACTTGATAGCATTTGTAGATTTTTTTCTTGTTTCAATCAGTACTAACTGGTTCTTGTTACTTATTTGTCTAATTTTTATAAGTTTAGAAATTAAGTTTTCTAACAGTTGGTTCCTATCATTGCTCTTAAATGTTTTGGAATACCATCCTAGTCATTTTAAGCGACAGCTACAACAGTCTTCTGCTTATAGGTATAGTTCCATTTTCATTTTTAAGCAATCTGATACAAAAGGTAAAAGACAAGAAAAACCTGAAAATAAAGGCCTTAATTTAGAGTGGACAATCACTCATTTTAATGTGATGCACTAAAAAGGCAGGTTGGTTAGTTTCTTGGTAAGTGTTTGCTATACAAAATTCTTTTTAAAAAGACATGTGTTCCACAAAATGGTCAGTGCTAATCAATTCTATCAGTAGTCTTTTCAAAAGTCTGTGTAGTAAACTAACTGAATAAGCTACATTGGTCTGAGGATTCATGTGTGTAGAAGTTAATTCTCCTGGATTCTAAATGGCATTGCAGTGGGTTGAAAGAATTGACATGGTTCTTAGTGAGTCTCTCCTTGTTCCAAGAATATTTGATTCTTCTATGTCAAAATCACCATTATAAAGTTGCTGATATTTAAATGCATGATCTCTCTTGTCCAGAGAACAAGTTTGTCTTGTTATGGAAGTGAGAGGCAAGACCCTCAAATACCCGTAATAACTTCGTATAGCATACATTATACGAAGTTATACGAGTTCCCGCTCACTGGCTGAGTGCGGTGTGGGCGCAACACCGAGGGTTGCGATCCCGTTACCGGTCAGTAAAAAAGACAAAAAGGAAAAAAAAAAAAGACAGCTGAAAATCTATTGTTTGACCATTAGATTATTCATTGAAAATATTCCTATAATAATGAATCTATATCATTGTTTTGGTTGCCATTTTGAACTTTTAACTCTTTTAATACAGCAAAATGGAATTAAACCCTCTCTCTGACATCTGACATTCAGCAAGCACAAACTCAAGAGAGCTTGCTGAATGTGAAATGTTCTCTCTCCTTGCCAGGAGTTGGTCCTAAGGAGACATAGTTGGCCTGCTGACAATTCTGGCTCCATATCACATTTTCACTTAAAACTAAACAGTCTAAAAAAGTGAAAAACATTGACTTTTTATCAAGTTAGTATGTCTATTTATGAAACTTTGGACATTGTTAGCAATCACAGTTTGAAGTCCAAATTACCACCCTTTCACTCTATGGAATTCTTTCTTGCCAATGCAAGTGGTAAAACAGAAAAGTCATCCCTACCTCCTGTTAGCATTTGTGAACACTTGCAAATACATTTGTCGTTGTCTGCATCCTTTGTACTAAAGTCATTTCCTGGTTGGCTTATGCTGCTTATTTTGCCGGCTGTCCCTGTGAGTCCTTTAAGATAAATCCTGTAAGCGTGCAAAGGGAAAAAAAAAGTAATTGGCTTGGGTTGTTGATTTACTGTAGTGGAAAATTTTTTATGATGAAGAATTCCATCCTACAGAAGTGCGTTCTGTACTGGTTAGTGTACTAATGCATACTCTGGACAAAATATTTTGCACTGGTATAAACAGGAACCAACTTATCATCAGACCCTTTGGCAAAGAGGGATGTTTTCATGAAACCTTCAACACATATCACTTGCACAAGTATAGGCAGGGACTGTAGTACCTATAATTTATTTTCTTGCTGCTTTCAGATAAACAGAAGAAGTGGAAAGCAATGTGAGGGACCTCTCCCATTGTACATATTGAAACAAGAGTCACGAGATGACTGGACAATCTCAAACATCATTCTTTTCGGCTGAGGGGATGGGGATGGAGAGATCAGCAAACAACAGAATATTCCTTGAGTTTGGGTTAGAAATGTACAGAACAATGTGGAAAATAAATCCTTATGGCTACTTTGCCTCATTTCTATGTAGTAGTGTAATAAACCTGTTCAACAGTGAGAAAGGAATAAGTATCATACCAACTTAGACACTAGATAAACAGCCCATGCTTTTAGAATACTGCAAAAATATGGCTTACATCAGTGATCTGAGTGCCAGAGAGAATTAGAAGGGAAGGGAGAAGAAAGTGAGTTGTTTTTTTGATTTCTCATAACTATGCTAATGAGTCACTGCTGCAAGAAAGCCCTTGGCAGATGGTTCAGGACAGATCAGAACAGACGTATACATGGGGCATGTGTCAACACTGTGTTGGCCTCAGAGAGTTGGGCTCTTGGAGCCTGGCACATTGAGTCCTCATATCTTGATGGAGACACAGTCACATAAAGACCCTGGCAAGCATCCTACAAAATGGAGTCCTGCAATGGTGGCAAGAGAATTGTACTTTAAGCCCCCAAAATATGCTCCTCTTTGTCAAACCTTCTAACATTTGCTAACCACTATTTTGGAACTAATATAATGTCCAAGAATTCGTGTTGGAACAGAGTGCAGAGAAGAGAGGAAAGGTTCGTGCGGTTCACCTGCTGCCCAGGCCAGGCCAGGCTCTTAAACAGCACATGCACTGAATGCTCCTAACACCCCACAGAGGCAGGCACCATCCCTGTTCTTACCTAAAATGTCATTGAGGTTCAGAGAGATGAACGTGGCCAAAGTTAAAACTCGTAAGTTGTGGAGCTAGGCTTTGCACTCGATGCACCCAACTCCTCTGTTGTGTTTCCACACTGTCACACTCTTTAACAGAGATGTTTGTTTATTGAGGAAGAAGTTGTGAAAAGATGGAGTGAAGGGCATGTCAAGTCAAGGTCCATAAGTGTGGGTCCTACGTTATTTTTGTGTTAATGACCTAGATTTAAATTGTTTAAAAAAATATAGTAGCCCTAGAAACTTCATCATAAGGCATTGACTAAACATCTGCATTTCAGTGTTTTCTTACATGTTTCAAAAATGAGACAGGCCTGTAGCTCAGTCTCTAAATACCTGCTGCAAAATGTTAATATCATAAGTTCTTATCATGGCTAGGATTTTGAAACACCTGACTTTCTTTCCAGCCTCCTCTCGCTGATCATGGACAGGATCGAGATGAACTACTTCCTTGCTTGTCCTCCTTTTAACTCTCGTCTCCTTTGAAAAATCTCAGTTCCCATGGAACCCATTAGATTTCCCCAAAGACAAGCAAAAAAAAAAAATTTTTTATTAGTCTCTGTTAGAAAAGTTGTATAATTTTAGATTCTCATATGCCCCACTAGTTTAAAGTGCTTTCTTTTAAATTTGGTACATTAAGAGTAAAGAAGAGAATTAAGAACATCTTCAAAATTGCTTTAAATTAGTATCACTTGATTTTATATCAGTGGAGTAAAAAGGTAATGCCAACATTTAATAATTAAATCTCATTGTTTGTGTAAAACTGCCAGAACGTCTGTAAAAACTGACCAGTTTTTAAGGTTTAATATACAAATAGCTTTTAGTTTTACTAAAAAGAATCATATCCTATCGCTGCATTCATCCCTTTCTTATTACATGTACTTTTCATTTCACAACATTTGGGGAACATTTCTTTAGGAAGAAAACTCAGCTGCTACATACAATTAGCATTCTGAAGCATTTGTCATTATTAAAAGTTTTAGTCACATCACAGTTCTCTTACCACATTAACATCATGTTTTAGTAAGATGATTTTCTTGATGTAATATCTATTTTATGTTGCCAAGTGAGTTAAACTAAGCTTTAAACCACTGTGTGGTTTTTTAAAGTGGTATATCCAAAAATTGATGCATTTTTAAAGGAAATATCTGTTAAGAACCCTCTTAGTTTACAATATTTTGATAATGTCAGCATACAAGGATAATGACCCATTTTGTAAAATCTTATACAAACAGCCTAATCCTTAATTTTTTTTTTTTTAAATTCTTCTGTTGTAGATTCCTAACTGTTGCCAGTTGAAAAAATATTTAGCTTGGAGGTAAAAGAATGACCAGCCACTTATGTCTCAAAATTCATTGAAGTTTTGATCTCTTTGGAGTCAAGTTGGAACTATTGTGAGGCCCAGAAACCTATCTTTTCATTCATGTCAGTTATGGCCTCTCCAAGACAGCCCTGCTCTTTCTATAATGAGGATTGATGGAATATGCTTCACTGACTTTTTAAAAATCACATCAGTGTTTATTTTTTGTTTTCAAAACATGCTTCTGAATTTTGATTCACTGTTTGTAAAGCAGGACATACTTGTCATTCTGTAATTTTCAGGTAGTTATTTGGGCAACTCGACTTTCAGCTTGCTTGCTTTTCTGTGCTGTCCATTGAGACCCTCCCCCAGGAAGCCAGCTCACAGACTTTGAAATCAGGTTTGCTTTTCAGACTGTTAAGATCTTAGAATTTCTGTTGAGCAGATCTGAGTTTGGCATTAATGAGATTTAGATGAGACTGTAAGCCAGATAATTGTTTTCTGTGGTGTTCCTTTTGAAATTCATTTGCTTATTTCTGACCTCAGAGTAAGCACTTCATAATTTGTGCCCCATGATCACCAGACACCATCAGTCTGTACTCTTCAGATTTCTTCAGTGTAGCGTTGGTGACTTACCTGTTCTCAGACCAATTTCTTTAGTACTACCCAACACAGAATCTCCTTTCTCTCTGTCCCCTGCATTGCGTGTGTGTTTGGGAGTGCCTCTGTATACTTTACGCATTAGCATATAAGCATGTGGCTTTCCCGTGTGTGTTTTATACAGGAGATTGTCAAGTCCCTTTGCTGTTCTCTGTCTCTACTCTCACGGCATTTTTGAATTAGAAAGTAAATTCCTGGGCAAAGTTGCCCATGCTTTCAGAACATTCAAGATTATTGCCACCAAATGTGTGGGGACAAGGCAAATACTAAAGGAGTACTGTGAATCTGATGTACTTTCTATAGTAGAGAACAGAGGAGGTGACTAACCATCCCACCTAATTCTGCCATTTATTAACTTGACAGCTAATCTTGACTTTGGGATTGAACACAATAACTGAATGTGCTTAAACTTCAAAAATATAGATTATCTTTTAAAATCTTTTGGAAGAAAACAGTATAGTCACAGGTATCTATCTGTTATGATATTCATATGACTTGTTATATTAGGAACACTTAACATTCACTTATGCTACAGATAGTTATAAAAACCCATTATCTGTCAGACAAGATTCTTCTAGTCTTTGAGTATACACAGCAAACACAACAGACAAAATCCTGTGCTCATGAAGTTTCCCATATACTGTTATAAACAAATTTAAAATTTTTAAAGTAGAGAAACTTACCAATAGACAATAATAATTCTAAGAAACAAGATGTTTTCCTATTTAAGATAGTTTAAGAGTAGTTTATATCTTGGTTAAATCAATATGGTTCTCACTTTCTGGAATAATCACCCAGGAAACCCTTTAATTTTTTTTATAATTACAGATATTTACTTACCTATAATTGAGTTCTTCATTTGAGAGACAGAAATGTTCATACAATGAGTAAGCCTCATTTCCCTCCCAGTCTTTAAGGTGTATTTTAAGCACATAGCGTTGCTGATTAGTCAGTTGTGAGACAAACTCATTTCCCAGCCAGTGTTCTCCTGAAGGGTTACCAAATCCCTGTAATCCAAGTTGTAAAATTCAGTTACTTCATTTATTTTTTCCTTATTTGAAATTAACAGTCCATCGATTTAGTCATGGAATAACTATTAAGTAGTCAGTAGAAATTACTTTCTGTATTGTAAAAATCCAGGGTCTTTCACATAGGAAAATAGATTTTTTAAAAGTCAATTTTAAGGAACTAAGTTATTCCTGGAAGAAAATTAGTATTAGAGTAATTAGAACTACTTGGGGAACCACCAACAGAAATATAAGTATGAGCAGCCAGGTTCATAGAAGTGCGAAGCACCATGAAACAGTCGGCTGCCCAAAAACACTGAGCCTGCCTTTGAAGATAAGTTGAGCACTCACATGCCTTTGTTTTGATACATAGTTTATGTTACATTGAGAAGAGTTTTTAATGCTGAGACTGAAACAACAGTTTGAAAGAAGTCTTTGGTAAAAAACTACGTTAAGTCCTTGGTTAGTTTTGGATTTGTGGTTAAGGTTTTGCATATTTTGCAAGTTAGTTTTCACAGGGGAAATTGTTTCTTTTCATATGGGTTAAAGAATATCCATACCACTTTATATTCTTTCCAAGTCCTCTGAAAATCAACACTGCCATCTTCACGTCGCTGAATAACAGTCCACCCACCTCCACCAGTTTCCATGTCGCAGTAAGCCTGTTGAGGGAACACACGGTTACTGTGTGCAGGGCATCAGTGACTAGGCCTGCGCCTCGAGCAACAGAAACAAAATGAACATAGACACCTATGATAAGATTCATGATGACAGGGTGCAATAAGACATAATAGGGATAAGACATGGGGCAAAACATTGTGGTCTTTTAAGAAACAGATGGTTTTGAATGAATTGGAAACAATGAATTTTAAATAAACAGTAGTATCATAAGAAGTTTTGAAGAAAATATGACTTTCTTATCATCTGTTCCAGACTAAAGACCCCACTGCCATGGCTGACCTAAAGATCACTGTTTTTTAGAGATGTTGTGAATGGGACATCTTGGCAGATTGGTCCTGAACCTCACATCTCAAATCTGAAGGAAACCATTGACTTTGGTCACAGCCTTGAAAACCTTTTACTATTCACCAGTCCCTGCCAATCCTGCAAAGAGTTATCTAAAGAATATACTCTTTCACTGTAGGGTTTCCAAGACCTCTTTTATGTTCTCATGCTGTGGAGCTGGTAGGCTTCCTACATGTGCGATAAAAATCAGTCTTCTCCATTCATCCCTGAGTGCGAGGACTGGAGGCTACAGTGCTCCATTGCTTCAGTGTGATGTATGCAACGTGTGCAACCCCAGCTTGCCCTGGCAATTCAGCACCATAGGTCATGTGTTCAAGCTTCTCTGCACTTTGCTCACCGCACATGGTATTTGTCTTCCCAACTCTTTATTTCTGCTTTTAAACTGGCTCAGTGGGTTTAAACTTTGTCCAAAACACAGAATTCTTTCTTAGGCTAAGAGCATGCATGCTCAATTTCAGCTCAGCTGGAGTTTTATTATGAAATTAAAAACCCCTGGAAATAAGATTACATAAATAGTTCTAAATAATGAGATTATGTAGAACAAAAAAGTTTTTCAGAAAGTAAGATAATTTTCCTACAGCGTACAAGGCAGGAAATATTAAAGTTAAGGTTCAAAACCAATGATAAATGTTCTTCCTTTGTTGTTTTCCGTGGTTTTTTAAGAATAATGGAAACAACTTTGGCAAGGTAAGCTTAAATGCAAACTTTACTGTATTTACAATTTCGAATCCTAGAGATGAGAGCTAATGAGAACCAAGAGAGCACCTAGAATGTCTTATAGCTGATGGAACTAGAGCACTGTTACTGGAATAGCCTCACTCTGCAGAGGACTTCTCTCCACCACTGTTCTGGTTTCTGTCCATGATAGTCACATGGCCCATATCACTTTCCCCAGTGGTCCTCATGTTTAGAAAAATATGTGCCACTAAAGAAAAAACTACATTTATTAATAAGAAAATTATTCTCCATTTTAAATTAATTAGACATATAAAATTGATCTGCAGGGAACCCCTTATCCCTCTGTATCATCATTATTACTAATTATCATTGTTGTCATTGCTACACACTTCTAAGCACTATGCCAGTACTTTGCATATATTACTTGTAATCTCACAGCAACTCTGCTATGATATAATTCCGCATTTTTGAAAGGAGAAAAGATTTAGTAAAGTTAGATTAATTTGATCACAGTCATTTAGTTCTTTATTGGTATATGGAATTTGAATAAGGTCTCTTTAATAACATTTTCCCCACTACATTATACTGCCAAAAACAGAGATGTGACCCTTTTATTCATAGGCCAAAAGTCCCTCAACACAGCTCCAAGTTGAAGTCAGTTCATGAATAATACTGCCTCTGATTTGCCTGTGTTCCACAAAATGGTCAGTGCTAATCAATTCTATCAGTAGTCTTTTCAAAAGTCTGTGTAGTAAACTAACTGAATAAGCTACATTGGTCTGAGGATTCATGTGTGTAGAAGTTAATTCTCCTGGATTCTAAATGGCATTGCAGTGGGTTGAAAGAATTGACATGGTTCTTAGTGAGTCTCTCCTTGTTCCAAGAATATTTGATTCTTCTATGTCAAAATCACCATTATAAAGTTGCTGATATTTAAATGCATGATCTCTCTTGTCCAGAGAACAAGTTTGTCTTGTTATGGAAGTGAGAGGCAAGACCCTCAAATACCTGAGAGCCACTACCAGTGCATAAATGATTTGAGCAAAAAAAAAGAACAGAGGATTTATAAAAAAATAAAGTATTATGATGAATTGGATCATGAAACTTGCAGAGAAAGACAGTGTTCAAATAGAGTTATCCACATAGCCAGAAGATAATTGAGTTCAGAAAAGCAGACGTCCTCAGATACTTCCTAAGACCTTACCACTCTAATTACAACAAATCCGAGGGCAGTTAGTACTTTAGATTAGCACACTGTTGCACGGTTCAGGGATCTGATATTTTGCTATAAAGCTTGATGTTTTTCAGTAAACACTGCTTGATTTAAATGTTATGCTTCAGAGTTCCAGTCAAGATGGCAGAATAGACAGTCCCCAGCATCACTCTCTCTCACAAATCAACCAATTTACAACTATAAAAATGGAGCTCAGGGGAAGAGGAAGAGAGACCTATGGAGTACGTGAAGGCAGGAGAAGCCACGATAAGAGAAAGAAAAAACTGCTGATAGCATTTCAGGCTTCCGCTGCTTTAAGGCTGGAGCTGCTGAGCTCATGGAGCAGGAGCCGGCAGAAGCCACAGCTGTGCCCTTCAGATGGAGTTACTTGGAGGCGGCAGGGGAGAAGAGGGCCTTAGTGGCCTCCAGGACAGCGAGACCACTAATAGGGTTCCCGTGGACCCACACAGGAGTGAGGAGCCAGAACAGCTGAAAAAGGGGAGCCATTCAGAGGCTGGTGAGTCAACACAAGAGACTGATGCAGGGCCCATCCTGTGGGAAGTGTTTGGAGCACAGGCGGTGGGGGAGACAGACCCACCAGGAGAACAGTGGGACACAGCAAGGACAGCCGATCTGTCCGCCAGTCAGCACAGGACCACTCAGAGGAGACTGGTCGGGAATGCAGAATTGCATGGGGTGCAGTTTGATGAAAAAACTCAGGCCCAGATCAGAGTTTCTACACAACCCAGGTACACCGGCTCTCTGGAGAGCCAGAATTACCTACAAAGTCAACCACTAAACCCTGAGCTGCACAAAAAGCCTTCCCTAGAGAAACAGCAGCAAAGCAGCAATTTAGCTCAACCACACAGCTCAAGTACTGGTTCGCACAGGAAGTTCCCCCATTTTAGAAGTAAGCAAAGGACAAAAAATTAGTTCCGGCCCAAGCACACTGCCAGCACCTCAGGGCCTGCCTGGATTCCTGAGGTATATAGCTGGGGACTGGACTCCTCCCACAACCAGCCACACCTCTAGCGCCAAGGAGAATGCCAAAAACATTACCTCCATGTGGGTGGCCCACCACAGTAACCACAGCTGCCACAAAAGTGGCTAGACATCACAACCACCATGCAGATGGTCCACCAGCCACTGGAGTACATTGACACAAGGAGAGTCACCAGCAGAGACCAAAGAAAAGAAGAGGATGTCTCTCTCCACAAAGTCCATTCCAGACTTAGAGAAGAAGCATCTGCTCTATGATAATATTGGGGGACCTGAACACACCTATCAGCGTTGGACAGATCATCTAGGCAACAAATCAACAGAGTAACCATTACACTTTCAGAGGAAGAGAAGAAATCTAGTGTTATCACTGGTGGGAGGGGGGAAGGAGAGGGAGATAGGGAGAGATTGGACAAGGAACATAAAGAATAGGTACGATTTGTAACAATATACACAATAGTAATATTGATTTGATCAACATGTCAATATTGAACTCCAAAAATATGTATAATCAGTTATGATTCATTAAAAAAAAAAAGAAGAAAAAAAGAAAAAGATGTTATGCTTCATTTCTGAGGCCATGGTTAAGTGACTGATTAAATAGCAAACACATAGATAAATATTAGAAGTCAAGTGTCCTGTAAAATTTAGGGAGGGAAGCTACTATGTCTATAACTAGCAAAAACATACCCTCATACTTCTGATAAATTCATCTTGCAGTGTCTATCTTGTACAAAAATCTAATGGATTCTTCAGAAATAAAGTTGCAGTACTTAGGTATTTTGGGAAAAAGAGCTGCTCAGAGATCTGTTGAACATTTTTTTTTCTGCAGAGAAGTCACTTTGTAGTCTCTGGGGGCAGTCAAAAATAATAACAACTCCCATTATTAGTCCAAATCCCATCTTGGTTGCTATTCCTCTATAATCACAACCTCCAAGGCTGGAAATGTGATCGTCCTGTTACAGATGAGGAAACTGAGAGATCAGAAAGGTTAAATGATTTGCTCAGAGCCACAAATTGGCAGAGCTGGAATTTAAACCCAAGTCTATCTGATTGTCTCTCCCTAGATCAGATTGTGAATTATGAAGTTGTAAGTCTGGAAGGGAATTTAGAGGTAACTTAATCTAGACTGTTTATTTTAGAGATGAGAAAATTGAGATTTTAAAAGATGGTTGTTCCCTACTATGTAAATGAGTTATTTTTATTACAAAGGTTTAAAGGGAGTGTAAATCCTGTTTCCAACCATGACCTGAGACTCATATAATCCCAGAGTCATATGTATTTTCATCTTTCTGCAGAACACTTCAGTCAGTCCATGGGTGGTAGAGTACCCTGCTGTGGGAGCACTGCACTGAGTCAGAAAAACATCCATACAACAGTAGGATGGGGCTGTGCGACTAGTGCTGTCCCTCTGGGTCTGCATCATGGAATTCACAGTTCACTGATATTCTCCATCCTTCTGTCCCTATTATCCCTAAGCCAAGAACATGCAAACATCTGGTGACAGTAACATATAAAAAATTGTCATGCAAACCAGATAGCAAAGAGGATTGAAAGGTTTAGTCCAAAGTCTCTTGACTGCATTTTAATCTGCAAAAGACTGTTTTGTGAGTTTTTCCCTCTCCTTGTGCACTGTTCTAGGGTACTAGGGACTGATTTTCAAGGTTGATTTAAAGCCGCATGAATAAATTAGAAAGTTTCTTTGGGGCATTTTAATCTGCAAAAGACTGTTTTGTGAGTTTTTCCCTCTCCTTGTGCACTGTTCTAGGATACTAGGGACTGATTTTCAAGGTTGATTTAAAGCCGCATGAATAAATTAGAAAGTTTCTTTGGGAAGTATTGTCTTGAATAGCACTGTATTTATCTTTTAAATTCATAATTGAGTGATATGTTACTGTTTCAAATTCCACATCTTTAAAACCCAATGCTTATGTTTTTCTTTGATAGCAAGTTAAAAAGTGAGGATAATAGGGAGTTCAACGAGATAATACTTCCAGGAGCCTCTAAAATTTCCATTTTGGTACAGTATCTGGTGCCTTTTCTGTAGGTGTTTATGTTCAATATGTAGCTGCTTTTACATTTGGATGCAAACTTATTTATAGGCCCATAACACTTCAAACTGTTTCTCATGTATCATTCTACCTTATCAAACCCTAAGAGAAGCCTCATTGAAATATTCCCTGGGGAAGTGATTTTTTTCTTCATCTAAAACTCATCCAAAGCAAAGTCAGGAGACACTCTCACTGAATAATCCAGAATAACTAAGAATGATTGAGTTAAGCTATGTAGTAGCTTTGCTTTCTGATAAGTGCTGGTGTTCATTCACTTTACACAAAGTAACATACACCTTGAAGTAAACTCCCCATACTTGAGGAAAAAACAAATGCCCTCTTTAATGGTATGTTTTAAGTCTCCCAGACTGCATTAGATGCAGTAGGAACAGCCTGCCCCAGAGGTTATGATGGTGTAGACTGCCAAGTCCTAGGTGTCCCTGAGACCATGTCAGCAAGTCCACAAAGCTGCAGCTGTTTCCATAATAACAGAGACATTACTGGCCTTCAGCACTGTGTGGAATTTGCACCGATGGTACAAAAGCAATAGTGGGTAAAATTGCTAGCACCCTCATGTGAAGCATGGCAGGGTACCAGACTGTGCAAGTCACTATGTTCTTCACAGTCACACTTGCATTTTAGAAAGGAAGAAAAACCACCATCACTTAAAGATGTCTTTGACAAAGTGGTAAAAATTATTAATTGTATTAAACCTCTACTGCTGAGTGCACATTTTTTTAGTATTCTGTGTGATGAAATGGGAAATACGTCACACTTGCATTTTAGAAAGGAAGAAAAACCACCATCACTTAAAGATGTCTTTGACAAAGCGGTAAAAATTATTAATTGTATTAAACCTCTACTGCTGAGTGCACATTTTTTTAGTATTCTGTGTGATGAAATGGGAAATACGTATAAATTGTTTCTACATAGCAAAGTACAAAGGCTATGTCAAAGAAATCACTTTTGTGTGATTGTTTCAGTTGTGAGTTGAATGAGCCTTTTTTTCCTTCATGGGATACAGTCGTTGCTTGAAAGAATGATCAAAAGATCAATGATCAGTGGTCATTCAATGTCCATTCATCATCAGTCATCAATGATCATATGGTTATTCAAACTTAAGTTTTTGGAAGATATTTTCTTTAAAATTAATGAAATGAGTCTGGTACTTCAATGAAGACACTTGACAGTGTGCATTATTCAAGCAAAAAGCAAGAATATATTTCTCGTGGAAGATAAGATTAGATATTTCTGCATCATTAACATGCAGTGTTAATATTCTGTGCACAGCAGTTCAACTTAGCCCTTGGCAAGTACTTTACTTGAGGCAGCTGCTCAGTAACGGCTGCTGTGCACTGAGTGAAGCTTGGGAAGGTCCATGGTGTGGGAGTTACACTCCGTAGTTCACCCTGTAAAGTGACCTGCTCAGAGCCAGGGAGGTAATAATGGGAAACTAATTCCTTACCTTTATCTCTTCTGTAGAATTAGGAAATGTTAACGTGTAGATGCCATTAGTGGTATGTCCTGATCTGAATACTTCAGCACAGTCTCTGAAAATGATTGGTTCTTCTTTAGCAACAAAGGAGTTCTTAGCTGCTTTTAAAAAATATAAAAGCATTGAAATGGAGTTCATGAAAAGATAAAAATTTGTTATTTCTGGATCCAGTTATTTGGTGAATTTTATTGCATTTGAATTGTTGTAATAAGTAAAAGGATATGCCAGGTTCTTAGCCTTTCCAAAAAAGTTACTCTTTCAGCCTATTTTCCTATTAATTCTCAAAGTGTCACAAATAATCTATACTTCCTTTTTATCATCAACTATATGTAATGCAATTAGCTATAATAAACTATTACTTTTTTGGAAATCTTCCATCATGAGTAGAATTGAGTAAATTTATTACAGAAAGATTTTAAAAATATGTACCTAAAAACAGTGTCGCCTGTGCCATGGCTCCATTGTATATCCCTTTAGGCCACTATCCCATGGAGGCCGTGGTATGCATTGTATGAATTTTCTTCCTTTCTTTTTATACATCTGAGGCCAAGTCTTTAATTTTCTTTAGAATATTGGGTGGAGACATTTAGTATTCTTTGGATTTTTAGCAACTGTACCATAACAGTTTGCATTAAAGAGGAGCATAATGTTTATTTATCTGTGTCTTTGGAATTCTTCTTCTAAGTCTAAAATTCTAGAGCTATGAAATTCCTTCAAATTTTTATTCTATTCTCAACATTTGGAGTTGCCATTCCTTTTTTGCCACGTTAAAAATATGTGTGCCTGTGTGTGTGCATGTATGTGTGTGTGATTCTTGCAACTATTTATATTTTATTCTAGAGACCTACCAATGCATAGAACTCCGTGGACTAGACAGTGTGGATGAGCATCCCGGGTGGGCAGAGGGCACATCTTTATTCAGCTAAAAACATGGCGGAATAGGTAAACCTTTTCTGCTGCTCATTTTTTTCTGCCCGAATCTGAGCTACACATTTTCTCTACTTTGGCTTGTCAAAGCTGGCTCCTCACACTATTTTGTCCCTCAGGCAGTGTCAGATGATTGCCTTTTCCTTTTCCGTGAATGTGAAAAAAAAAAAATGACTTTTCTAAAGTAGAAGAATGCAACTCTAGTTGGAAAGAACATATTACAAACTGGCAGCCCAGTGTCAGACCTGCCACTTATCATCAAGACTGAGCTACTATTTCTGCTTGTTTGTTTGTTTAAATAGAAACTTTGTTTAAGAATTTCCATTAAAACTGGGATAACTGCGTGACCCCCCCAAAAAATGTGGGAACATATTTCTTATGGAAATGAATACTTCTACATGATTTATATGCAAAGTGTATCTGTGTCTAAAAGATACAAATTGAAAGGATATTTTGAAATAAGCCATAGTAAGAACTAGACCCAATTTGTTTAAGGGGGGGGGGGAGAAACTTAAATGCAAATGCCACAAAGATTGTATCTCACATCTTTAATCAATTACCAAAGATGCATCCCTTCTTCCCTCTAATATCTAAGAGACTCTGAAAGGTAAAGTAGTAATAAAGAAGGCAAAATGTATTTAAGTACCTTGAGAGAGAAGAAAACTAGCATCTCTTAAGTGCCAGTTTTATGCCAGTCACTGAAAGCATTGTTTCATTTAATCTTCACAATAATCCAGTGGGTCTGGTATCATTTTTCCCATTTATAGCTAAGGAAATGATGCTCCTCCGTGACTTCCTAACTTGTCCAGCCTCATCCATCCAGTTAGTAGTGGAACTAACTCAGATAGGTTCTTTATTGCCATGTTTTACCTGTTAATAATTAGCATACTATATATTTTCCCTCATCCTTCTCTTTCTCCTTCTTTTTAATTGGTTCTATATTGAGACCCTATAGAGCTTTCATATAAAATACATGAGAGAAGTAGTGCCTTTTTTGAAAGTTGAGAATTTTTTAGAATTTTGAGTTTAATTGACTAAAGGTTATTTAAATTGAAGAAAAAAATATGTAAACTTTACTTACAGTTTGATGTTGATATCATAGTCACTAAATTACGAACTGTCTCCATCAGATCATGATGCTGCTTTTGAAGAACTGAATTATTCACTGTGGACGTCACTAATTGTTTTTCCAGTTCTTCAATGATGGAGTTTTGCTTGGAGACTAACACCTGGAGCTGGTCTTTCTCTTCTTTTATGGACTGTAGTTGAACTATGTGCTTGTCTTCCATATCTAGCACTTTCTTTTCTAGGAAACTTGTAAGGAAAATGATGTTAGTTAGTGAAGGGTATTCTGATTACCATCAAAGCCAAGTGCTTTATAAACTCTAATATTTTTATAATTCTAATGTAATCTAACTTATTGAATTTTTACCTCTCCCGGTCACTCTGTTATGATGTTATAGGAGCTATAAAGGAATAAGATGTTACCACAGCCCTAAAGAATCTCTCAAACTCGCTGAGAAGATTAGATGCGTAGATATATGTATTATATATATATGTACGTATATATGTGTATGCACACACAGGTACCTACACATAGGAAAAGACACCCCATTTCGGGCCATGATATGAGAAACATGAGTGTTACAAGCATTAGATATTGTAAGAGTTCAGAAAAACAGTGATGAAGCTATAGTGCTCACAAAATGCTTCTTAGAAGGGAAAGTTTGACTTGGGCTGGACCTTTGAGTAGGAAGTTAGCTTTCTCCTAAATAATTTATATTTTAATATTAATCCTAATGATAATAATAACAGTTAATCTTTTAATGATGTGTGACAGAAGTTCAAATCCTGGCTATATGAGCCTTGTGACTTTGGGCAATTCACTTAAGCACTCTGTGCATCAATTTACTGATCTGTAACATCGGGATAATATTACCTGCTTCATGGGGTTGGTGTGAGGAATAAATGAGTTCAAAAATGTAAATGCTTAGACTAGTTTCTGACACACAGTAGCACTCAATAAATGTTAGTTATTGTTAATATCAACATTATTATCCCCATTTCCAATGAGTAAGTTGAAACTTAGAGACAATAAATCATATGCCTAAAGTCACACACAGCTGGTGACAGAGGCACAATTCAAACCCAGATCTTTCTGACTCTGAAATCTACCCCTCTTTCTTCTAATATGGGCCTGTTTTTTCTCTAAGAAATTTAACCAGCACTATCTCATATACTTAATACTTAACACTTAAAATGTGAGCTACCCCCGTGAAAAGCTTTTTAAAAATTAGAAGTGGTGGACTGATAGGTACAAAGCTATGCTATTTACCCTAAGTGAGTCATTGTACATGTATTGAAACAACACACTGTACCCCACAAATATGTACAAGTAAATGTTAAAATTTTTTTAAATCATCATTGGCATTGAAAAAAATTATTTTGATAGCTGATAAAGTTATAAGTCCCCAAAGACTTTATTGATGGTCATATAATTAGTCTTTCTAATTTCAATTTATAAAAATATGTTATTGTACATATGTTCAATTAAGAGTACACTCATTTTAGACTGAAAATAGTTCTTATCCATTTAACTAGAGAAAATAATTTCAAGTGAGTCTACGTAAATACCAAACGTTTAAGAATATTAACTGTTTCCTAGGGACAAACTCAAAGATATACACAGTAAAGGTACTTGGCAGTTTTTGTTTGTCCTAAATAAGATACAAGAGGATAATTGGATAGCCTGACACTTGATGGTGTAAATCTTGCTTTTCTCTGTTTAGTCACTACACTATGCTAACATGTAAGAGGCTTCCTCTGATAACTATAGGAAAAGCAGCAACCACAGGCCCTTCAAGATCTACATTCTGTGGGGGGAGTTAACAAGAAATTGGTAAAGGGCCACAAAAAATTATTACATCACTACACTATGCTAACATGTAAGAGGCTTCCTCTGATAACTATAGGAAAAGCAGCAACCAAAGGCCCTTCAAGATCTACATTCTGTGGGGGGAGTTAACAAGAAATTGGTAAAGGGCCACAAAAAATTATTACGTGGTGTAAAGTTGAATATTACTGATTATACTGATTTGACATCACATGTTGCACACAGGTATTGATATTCAACGCTGTACCCTACAGATACGTACAATCAATTATGTTTCAATAAAAATAAAAATAAATTTTAAAAAGATCTTCATTCTAATTGTAGAAGACTGGTAAATAAACCTTCCAAGATATAGACACTTTTAAAAACAGTAAAACAATGAGTCAGATATCAAATTCTATCTCTGACATCCCCCTCCCAATATAAGTTTAGTAGAAGTAAATTTGCACATAGCAAAGTTTTGTTTTAAAGGAAGAGGACCTTTTTCACCTTTTTTGAGTCATCTATAAGTCAGTTATCTTCTTTAATAATGAAGTATTGGAAATATTCATTATTTGGAAATATTTTGAAGCCACTAACATTTCCACAGCAACTGTCAATGTCACATTAAGACCTAGTGAAATATTCCTCATAAGCCATTAGAACTTTCTGGAAACACTTGGAGGTCTGAGAGCAATTGTTTTCTGCATTTGTTTGGTGAAAAAAGCTTGAACCAGACATTTAATTCTGCTGTGAGTGACTCGAAACCTCCTGAGTCCCTTTGCACTGACTTTCAAAGGGAACGTGAGCTTGAGGATTTGGCCTCCACATTCCACTGAGCAGCCAAGGTCTCCTCATCGTCAGGTTGGGGTCACATCTTACCTTCATTTATTTATTACATAATTCTTCTATCAGAGACATATTGAATACCTACCATGTACAAGCTGTTTTTAGGGTTTTGGAGAAAAATCAAGAGGAGAAAACACCATGAACATACATAGTCTCGAGATAATAGGAATCCAGATGTTTTGATGATCATAACATCAGATTAAAATGACTAAGCTGCATGTGTCTCCAGTAAAGAAGAAATATCCTTGTGGAAATGTAAGGTCCATAGTTAGAACTTTCACTCACACCCCATGGAGTGCACGTGATGACCACTGTTTCACTAAAGAGGAAGGATAGACCCTGAGAAGTCAACATTCTGTGTTACCAGCACCTGTGAAGGGAAGGGGCCTTGGGCTGAGAATCCCCCTCTGGGCATGGCTACCTGTGTCCGCGCAGCAGGCCATGCCCCTTTGTGGATCCCACATGCTTATCTAGCTACGTGAATGTACATGTGTCTAAATAAAAACTAAAATGAAGGCATTGGGTTAGATGGTCTCTGGGACCCCTTCTAGTTCAAATAATCTGTATATCATGGCTTTTTTGGCAGTAGCACTTTCTGAATCTTTAACCCTACAAACAACATTAACCAGCCGAGAAACTGACTACCTGTTATAGATCTTGCCAATAAGCAATAACAATCATTATTAATAATTATTAGAAATTCAATTACAGCTCTTAAATTTATTCCAGCCCTCTGGTCATTGTAAATCAGTACATGACAAATAAATATATTGTCAATGTACTAAGTCAGTAAATAATTAATTACTACAATGCAGCTGTTCGCCTTAGACTTTAATTAATTCTACTATTTTTCAACTATTTTAAAAATATTTTTCTTGATATCCGCTAACTTATTTATTTTTAAAAGAAAATTGTGTATCACTTTCATTAATTGATAAACCAAGATGGTTTACCATAAGCAGAAGGTAACATAAAAATAAATGTGTGTGACATTGTTTTCTGGTTTTTGCCTAAAACCGTTTCTAGTACAATCAGTGTACAGGCAGTACACTTAGAAAACACTCCTATAAAGCTTGACCTACAGAATTAACGCAAAAATATATGGAGCATCTTTAAATGATGAATGTATACTGCCTTCAAAAGGATATTGCTGAAATTTGTTATCTAACCCTCTTTTGTTGTTTTTAATAGTCTACAAGAGGGGCATAAAAGAAAGATGCAGCAATCACACAGTCCAAGATGTGAGCTAGAGTTCAGCACTCTGAGATGCATGGTAAAAAAAACTGTAGTTTCTTTCTCCCAAACCTATACCAGTGTAGCTCCAGAGGTAGTTTGCTTCCTGATCTAAAATATTTCATTTTAAGGTTAAATAAAAGCATGTATTTCGGAGTGAAGCCCAGGATCAGACTGTCCCAGACCAGACTGGCTCTGACAGTAGCTTGTATCATGAATACAGAAGCATACATTTTAAAGCTGTGAGGAGTCTTAGGGATCATATTTTTGAGCAGATTTTGCAAAGTACAGACCAGGACCCATAAGTGGCTTATAAAATCAATTTAGTGAGTTGCAACCAGCATTTTTTTAAGGAAATTAAATCAGTTGAATGGGATAGAACAGATGAAAATGCAGTATGATATCATAGCGAGAATTTTGCACATTGCAACAAGGCCAAGAGTGGCAAGTGCTGGAGGAGGGGAGGTGGGCGGACGTGGGGAAGGCACGCAGTGACCAGAAGGCGATGGTTTGATATTCTTCTCATTAGCGTCTTGCTTGATTTTCTGATTCAGGATGACTAACTTGATCATCACTGTAGGTTGGACTTAGGTGCAGCTTAATTTTATATTAACGTAATTTGTGGTTAGTTGAGAAGTGTGGCAAAATATCTCATGTCAACAGAAATGTGGAAACTGGGTCATGTTTCTTCAATGAGTTTTCATGGCATCTCTTCAAAAAGAGTCATGTCAATGGCAATCCTTTACAATTTAATTGAACTGGTACAAATAGCCCCTAAATTATTTTTTTTAGAAGAGAAAAAGGATGATAAGATGGAGAAATGCATAGTAGTTTTCAGCTTTAGCCTGTGAATCTAAGAGTGTAGTAGTAGCAATTTTGAGAAAGATGTTGACCCTGGTAAGTATTTTGACATTGTTTGAACCTATTCCATAAAGAAAGCAACTGCACTCTTGGGAAATTATTAAAAGTTATTTATAATATGGTTTGTTGAATGTGCGACACCACTTACATATTTTTGTAATGATGTTCTTGAAAATGAACTCTTAGGCCAATCAAAACTTAAGGCAGAAAACAGCATTCCAAACTCATTGAACAATGTAAAAATCAACACAACTTTTTAATTTACTGTTTATAGCTTTTGGTGAAAAAACCTTATTATTGCTATTTTATTTCATATTTGTGACAAACATGAATATGATTTCTGCAGCTGTTAAAAATGTTATTCTTGCTACAAGTATAGTTTAGTTACATAATGCTTTTATAGTAAATCAACTAATAAAAGCTGCACCCTTCCTATCTGCACCGTGGTAGGTCATTCAGGGGCTATTCTTACACTACTCCAGTCTAAGTTAGATTTTTGCAATCCAAGTTGTGAAGCACAAAAAATTGCAAGTCACATAAAATTTTAGTTTTGTTGGATATGTTTGAACAAGGTGCTTTTGTGGAGAAAATGTTGTGATCTTTAAATGTAATCTCTTTGTCTGTGATCATATTAAGTGGAGGCAGAGGGGGAGGAGATGGGGGATCCCATTTTTGTAACTTTTCAGAAGAAAAACCCCTAAATATGGGTATATAGATGTATATATGTTTTAAAGAACATAGAGAATCTGTGGAAGGATTCACATGTAACTCTTTCACATGGTGTGTTACAACCAGTGTGATTACTTTTGAAATTAAAAAGTAATGTTTCAAAAGAAAATAAATAAAAATAAATTTAATCTCGTATAAAACTAAATTGAATTATTGGAAAATTATATTGTTGGTTAATGTGAATTAAAGTAGGGGAAAGAATTGAAGAATTCAAGTTCAGTTGAAAAAATTTGAAGGATTCTTTAATCAAGAATGACCAGAAAACAGAGCAAGCTACAGTGTAGTTGGAATCACTACTCTATACATTGTAAAGCTTTGACATATAAAGAAATTTCACCAGAACATGAGATGATCAAAAAAATATAGTGAAAGTTGTCGGTTGAATTTCAAAGCAACTAACTGAGTAGCTGACTTTGTACAGCTAAGTTTGTGTTTTGTAAAGGAAAATGTTAAACGTTGTGTCTGAACTCAGGGATAAGACTCACACTTTTCTAGTGACAGGCAGTCAAAGCAACTAACTGAGTAGCTGACTTTGTACAGCTAAGTTTGTGTTTTGTAAAGGAAAATGCTAAACGTTGTGTCTGAACTCAGGGATAAGACTCACACTTTTCTAGTGACAGGCAGAATGATTTAACAAATATTTACCCAGATAATATTTCAGTGACATAATTTACATATTTAACTGATAATTTTAGCATTGTAGCATACTGAATTTGAAACCTAAAGGTAACACTGTTCAGTATAGGATTGAACAAACTGGACATATCCTAGGTATCTCAAAGGCCTTATTGCTGTGGCAAGCAAGGCAAAAGGAATCACTAGCTCCCAAATGTTCTCAACATTACTGCAACATATTAAAGAGAATGTATTAAACAAGACCATTTTAACACAATGAAATTAGTGAGATTGTTATATCTCAATTATTGGTCTCAAGCTTTTATTGACTACTTTGCAGAAGAGTAATTTGAAACACAAAAGAAAAATATTTGAATTAAGAAAAACAATTTGCTTTTCAAAACCCTAAATCAATAATGAGTTAAACTTGTTACCCAAAGAACAGAAAGAATTATTCCAGCTCAGTACTTGATTAACAGTAAGGAATGATTATAAGACAATAAGTTTATCATCATTTTTGGTTAAGAATAAAGAATTATTTAAATTGTGAACTGGAAAGAATATATTGTTATGACCATTCTCTATGTCGTGTGTACATGTCTTGATTAAAAACAAGGAAATAAGCACACCAGATATGTACATAAAATAATCTTCATGTGTCCCTGACTGGAGTAAACCTATGAAGACAGTCCCTACATATCACCTAAAATTTTTATTTTGGTACTGTGTATCTTGAGGTTTTTCTATATTTTATTTAAATATTAATGCAATCATATTTAGCATTAACTTTTGTTTTTACTTTGGCATGTGTTTTGAGAGGAAGTATTGCATCATGAAATATGTCTTGGCTTAGAAGTTTCCCTACTTGTAAGTGTAGTTTCCCTACTGTAGATCATTTTGCATTGGGAGAAACTAAGTCCCCAAAGGCAAAGAAACTTGGTAAAATTAATACTGAAATGACTAGGCCAGTGTTACTTTTACTCCCCAACACTAGCACTATTTTTTTTCTAGATGACCATCCATAATGTGGAGGCAGAATTTAGATTACTGTTAAAGAATCCTTAAGGTCCAGAGAATGAAAAACAAAATTGAGGACTATTTTAGAAGGTCCATGTCAATTCGTAATTTTTCTCGAAATCTCTCCCTTCCTTTCTCTAACAAGGTTTCTGATCCTTATGTTAGACATGAAGAAATTCATCATATTGGAAGCCATGATTATAATTAGTAGTCATGTGAGATAGGCTTTCATATCTGGAAAGTGTAGAATTCTGAATTGTAAATATTTTTGTACCGTTATTACCTGTTCTTGTCTTGCAATTTGTTTATTTCACTGGTCTGATCCAAAATCTGTTTTTCCAATTTGTTTGTAGAAAGAGAATGTTCCAGAAGCTGAAGTTCAAGCCTTGTTGTCTGATTTAATACCTAAATGTAACAAAATGAAATTCCTATTTATCATTTTTAATTAGTTTAATTTTATAACTCCTTTTAATTAAATTACCCAAATTATAAGAAAACATAACTAAAACATTTATTAACTCATAAGTCCTATTTTGGTATATTTTTATTTTTGAAAAAGGTTTGATGTCTTGGATCACACTCAAGTATGTTAAACTCTTTTTCTCCACCTTGTCTTTATTTTGAAAAGAGGTTAATAGTTCTGGACAATGGTGTTTGTACCAAACAATATGTTATTTTTCTGGTTCTGCTGTTTTTATTGTTTCTTTTCACACTGCGAGACAAGTAGGAGTATGCAACAGTTATATTTCATAGATCAAAACTGTTGATAAATGAAAAAATACCTTCTCTCTGCTCAAAACAAAATGCTATTCTCATATTTATTTGTTTGTCAGTAGACAAAGGGATTAGAAGTCACACGCTTTCATTATATAAAAAGAAAGCTCATTTTTAGCCTGGCATTTCCTAGTTTGTATTCACTTGTTTACCCTTTTATTTTTTCTTTGCCATTTTTCTTTTTGCTATTTTAAAAATTGTCTCAACCAATGAGGAAACAATAAAACGTCAACATAAAGTGGAAACTGGGTTTTGTTTTGCGGGCCTTTCTGATACCTAACATGTGCAGTATCACTTTTCCATTGTATTCAAGCAACTTGAAAGACAGATTCTTTAGCATTTGGCTGCTTTTTAGCAGGAAGAATCGATTACTCACATCCTCCGTGTCACAGTTATACAGGATGTGATATCATATGTAAATTTAAGTCAGAATTGTTGCCAAAGAATTGGGGACCTTGAAAAAATCATTGTTTGCTTGGTGTCTTTATGTCATTCGAAAAAGCCTTGGTCTGGCCCCACAGTGTGCGTTTCAGGGATAGTCTAGTCCTTAGTCAAGGAGGGTTGAGTTCGTATCATGAAAACTCTTCTGTAAGTGAATAAAGTCATTGGCTAACATAAGGGTTTGGGTTTTAGTATTAACATCTATAATAAAGATTTGTCCTTCATCTCCTTTGGGTCCAAACACTCTATGTTGGTTATTTCTTTCTTTTTTTTTTTTTAAAGATGACCAGTAAGGGGATCTTAACCCTCGATTTGGTGTTGTCAGCACCACGCTCAGCCAGTGAGCGAACCGGACATCCCTATATGGGATCCGAACCCATGGCCTTGGTGTTATCAGCACCGCACTCTACTGAGTGAGCCACAGGCCGGCCCCTATGTTGGTTATTTCTAAAAGGATCTGCAAAATTGGATCTCCTATTTAATTGCTAAGTGCTATAAAATGAGTACAGTTTCGGAGAGAGGCAGGAAAGGATGACATATGGGTCCCAGTTTACCTGGGAGTAATTGCAGTGGGCCCTACAATTCGATGGGCCTCAAGGCCTCTGTCTGCAGGTGACTGTCCAAATTATTCAGGTCAAGTTCTCTTTGTTCTCTTTAAGATCTCAGACCTCAAACCATCCATCATTGCCTGATTTAATAGTCTCTCACTCTGACAATTTAATAATCTCTCACTCTGTCTAATTTAATAGTCTCTAGTCTGAAGTGGGAGAATCTTACTTCTAGTCAGAAATTTTTATATTTGAATTTAAACCTATTTTATAGAATCAGTAACTGTTCAGCAAATGTCTTCATATGGATTGTGTACATACTTCAGTCTCCTGATGTCATTCCTTAGGCCCAGCCATTTTAATAGATTTAGTTGGACTTTATAGGCTGTTTTCTATCTACCCCTTTTCCTATTTTCCTGTTATCCTGGGTCATCTGATACCTAGTTTCACAATAGGCTTTTTTTTTTTTTCCCAATCATGCAACCCAACAAAGGCACATTAATGCTGGTAAGTCTGCCTGATATGGAATGTGGCAAAAGTTTATATTGTTGCTGTATATCTTCATACTGTTTTATTACTGTTGTCTGAAAACATAGGAAATGTTATAATTATGGGACATTTTTTGAGTTAACTTGATTGCCCACCAGTTTTACTATCAAACGGTGGGGAATGTGACTGAATCATTATTGATTAATTTAATTTAATAATTATAAGGGGGCCGGCCCGGTGGCGCACTGGATAGTACGCCGCTTGGGAAGCGCGGCGGCGCTCCCGCCCGAGGGTTCGGATCCCATATACAGACCGGTTCCCGCTCACTGGCTGAGCGAGGCGCGGGAGCAACACCGAAGGGTTGCGATCCCGTTGCCGGTCCCGGTCCGGTACGGGGGCAACACTGAGGGTTGCAATCCGTTGCCGGACACGGAAAAAGACAAAAAAATAATAATAATAATAATAATAATTATAAGTATTATTATAACTTATTGCCCACCAGTTTTACTGTCAAAAGGTGGGGAATGTGACTGAATCATTGTTATTAATTTAGTTCAATAATTGGCTGTGGAGGGCCGGCCCAGTGGCGCACTCTGTAGAGTGCGGCGCTTGAGAGCGCAGCGGCGCTCCCGCCGAGGGTTCGGATCTCATATAGAGACCGGTCCGCTCACTGGTTGAGCGCGGTGCGGGCGCGACACCGAGGGTTGCGATTCCGTTGCCGGTCGTGGTATGGGCGCGACACTGAGGGTTGCGATCCCGTTACTGGTCACGAAAAAAAGACAGAAAGGAAAAAAATAATAATAATTGGGTGTGGATATATTGATATATTTACTTTTTAAATTTTGTATCTTTTCATTTTTCACTTTCATTACCTCCTAGAATTAAATTTTTAGTATCTTATGATCTACTCTGTAAAATATTTATTTATATTTCTCCTAAAATGTTCTGATATTGTTTAAAGATTTGGTAATCAAATAATTTATATAAAAGTCTTTATTAAAAATCTCCAATTCTCATATGAAAATCTTTTACTCTTTTCCCACTTCCCTACTGTTTCCCTTCTCCAGCAGTTTTTAGAGACAGTGAAAGAACACCTGTGCCATTCTAGAAGTGGTCTTATCAGAGGGTGGCTTGTGGCTTCTCTTTTCTCACATCTCTTCCTGACTGATGTCTAGCATTTCTTGGTCCTTTTAGCTGAAAATTAGGTAGTGTGAATCATTTACAATTAAATCTACCCATTTTTTTTTAAAAGCATTACTTATAGTTCAGAGTAGGAAGGTGCTAACTTCATAAGCCTATAAAGAATACAAAGGTCAGAAATTAGACTCATCAGTTGAGAGGCAAGACTACAGGCATGGACTTGGAGCATCTCTATTAATTCTGCTAATAGCACTTTCTTCCCACGTGGGCTACTCTTATTGAGTCACTTTTTTATTACTATTTTGATATTTTAATGTTTTGCTGTTATTTTCATTTTTTCATAATTTAATTTTCTTCTTTTCTATTACTATTAGTCAGTGGCTCATAGAATCTTAAAGCTGAAAGAGAACTTGGCAATTAATTAATTGTCTGGCCCAGACCCTCATTTTATATTTAAAACCATGAGGCCTATAAAAGATACACGCCTTGCCATATTTAGTCATCCAGTTAACAGGAGGCATGGAGCCACTCCGGGGCTCGTGGCTAGTGGCTGTGGCCTGTTTGTCGGTGCCGCAGCACACAGCTTCTCCCTGTTGCTGTTGTTTCTTCCTCTACAAACTCATACCACAGACTGTTTTGACACTTCTTTGAGATTTAGGTTTTATCTTTTACTCAAGTTAGATTTAAGAACAAAATTTCTACCTCTCTGCCTCTGGTTTTCATTTCTCAGATGCATAAAAAGTTTAGGGCTTAGAAATGAAAAGTAATATCTAGAGTCCAGAAAATACTGGTGAGGCAGAGAAGCATTTATCTTATAGTAGTCAGGTGTGAGTAACATGGAAATAACTTGAATGTCCTTAATAGAATAAATGTAATTTGACCTCAGTATCAAAAATGGAAACATGTTTACTGATTTTAAATTCGTAACTAGCCATAAATTCTTAATTTCTTATAAAAGTTTCCTTTTCTCTTGCAGTGGAGCTTTCTTTAGTTTTCCATTATTTCACTGGGTACAGCACGATTGGATGCTGGTCTTTTAGGTGGCTGGACTGCTCTGTGTTCTATATTTCAGCACTTACTTGGGCCTCCACGTCAGTTAGTTTCCGTGTTTGCTCTGCTGTCTGATTGAGCAGGCTGGTTCCTATTTCTATCATCACAGCAGTCTGGTTCTGCACTGCATTCTGCTGCATCTCCGCCATCTCTTTCTTCATGTTGTCCTGGATGTAATTCTCAAGCTAGAGAAGAACAAGTGTTAGAAATGCGGTCATTAGTCAAGTGAGCAGAAACCTTATTCCTAAATATTTGCTACCTTTTCCCTATCCTTAAAAAAATCTATTTGGGGGCTGGCCCGGTGGCACACTGGAGAGTGCGCCGCCTGGGAGCGTGGCGGCACTAAATATTTGCTACCTTTTCCCTATCCTTAAAAAAATCTATTTGGGGGCTGGCCCGGTGGCGCACTGGAGAGTGCGCCGCCTGGGAGCGTGGCGGCACTCCCACTGAGGGTTCGGATCCCATGTGGAGACCAGTTCCTGCTCACTGGTTGAGCGCGGTGCGGGCACAACACCGAGAGTTGCGATTCTGTTGCCGGTCCCCGGTGCAGGCGCGACACCAAGGGTTGTGATCCCGTTACTGGTCAGTAAAAAAGATAAAAAGGAAAAAAAAAATCTATTTGAAGAAAGACCTGTACCTTGCCCCAATTTTGAAATCTTACTAGGTTTTTATACTAGCAGTAAAATACAGTGTGATTTTATTTTTACTCAACATCTGGCAACTTAGTTACATCACATGTAGGTAGGAGAGAGTCAAGCTGCTGGTTGTTTCTGTGTACCTCTAGATGTGCGTGCTATGGCAGGCCAGGATGCGTCCAGGCCATGCTCACAGATGGGCAGATGGTGAAGGGCAGCAGGAAGGACTGCTGGGGTCTTGCTGCTTTGATGTTGTGTCCCTTCTGCCATCACTGTCCATGTTATGTTCAAAATGAAAGTTTGGTACTAAGAAGCATTACTATTGCTGCCACATTCTAGACTTCTGGTTTCTGGAAATAAAGACTTTGGAAGGCTCTCTAAGAGGGACTGTGAGGAAAGCAGAACTTCTGATTTTCCCCGTAACCTACAGAACTACTACTCAGTGCCACACTCTGTGGTGCCCTGCCCCCCTTACCTCTTATTAAGTTCATGACATGCTGGACCTGTTAAGTTCTTCCTAACATATATGCACTTTTCACGATTTCATCATTTCACGTATCAGGCATACCTTTAATCTCACACTGCTCCCTTTGTCACCTGGCATGACATAAGATTGGTTCTCCTTCCAAGTTACCAAGGAAGATGGACATGCAAACTAATTTTAGCATTAGCTTAAATGAAGAAGCTAATTTCACTGCCATAGGTAAAATTACATAATTAAATGTGAATGCAAGACAACCTGAGGTATGGGAAGAACTTAAGGGCTTAGAGCCAGAGTAGCCTGCTCCCTGCTTTACAGCCTGAGATTCCAGGTAAGTTAATGAGGATTGTTCTCCCTTGGTTATTGAACAGATCAAATCAGTGTAAAACATGACAATTACTAGAACTCTGATCATTCATGAAATCGTGTAGTTGAAGCCTTTACTTCTTCATATTAATCAAAATAGATTAGAACACTATAAAAAAAAATCAGTTACTATTACTTGGCAGTCCAGCAACCAGCTTTAGTAGAGGCTTAAGAAAATGTGAAGGATATGATAGCCTTGTTAACCCTTTATCAGAGCTAGCCCAGGCTTTTTATTGTGATCTTTCTTTTTCATTCTTCTTCCCCCTCCCCCACCATTTTAAAAATTAGAACTTTTATGATTAAAATACACTATTTAAAACAATTCATAGATAAGTTTGTGATTTTCCCCCCCCCCCCCTTCATCATGGGAGTAAAGACATTTTTGAGGTTAAAGTTAAAGCTATATGTCATCCAAAGGAGTTGTCTTACTCTTAACACCCAGCAAAGATAATATTTAGGAAGATTAATTCTTGGAAGTTTGGAACCATAAAGATGTACTCAAGCTGGAGTTTAGTTTAAATTCATACTCAGAAATAATAATTTACAAACTACTATAAATAAAAAGTCTTAACCTTCTTATTGATTTCAGTACTTAAGAGCTAAATAAAAATTCTTCTGTCTTGTGTCATTCTAAATCATATGACTGGAAAGGGAAAATGAAACCTTTAATTACTAGAGCTTTCTAGAGCTACTGGGCCAAATGTGGTTACAACAATCAAGAGATATGAGAGGATTGTTTATAATTTGAAATTTTAAAGTCAGGTTTCAATTTAAAATGAGACATGGGAATTTTAAAAGATATATAGGCCTGATTTTTAAAAATAAAGTTTCTTACCTTTATTGCCATGTCTTAGTCTAAGCTTGAAACAATAGAATGCAAAATACGTCTTAAATCTCTACTTTTCAGCTTTTTGGGTTGCAAAGTATGTGTACTTTGTGTGTGTGCGTGTGTGTGTAAGAACGTCTTAAATCTCTACTTTTCAGCTTTTTGGGTTGCAAAGTATGTGTACTTTGTGTGTGTGTGTGTGTGTGTGTGTGTGTGTGTGTGTTAACCTTACAGTGAAGCAAATTACAGCTATATGTATATATGTGGACATGTATTTATATACAGATATTATGTATATAGTGTATATATGTATAGATATATACATATAGATATATACAGCTTTTGAAGGCATGTATCATTTTAAAATAAAGTAAAATTCTGTATGATACTAACCTAATTGCTAACTAATTGAAGTCTTTTGGAGAAAAATGGAACAGAAACAGAAATATCAAGTAGTAGACATTTTGTGTTGACGTAAGGAGGTTTATGTTCTTACACTTGAAGTAGTGAAATGAAATTAAGTTTTTAAGAGAAATATGTACCATGATGGATGGGTACTTTTTAAGACCAAGGAAGAAGATATAGTAGCCCTAGAAACAACAGCAACAGTAATAACCACATAATGATTGTTAATTTTATCGGTCCATGTTGCAGCTGCTATGTGAATCTCTTCCTGTGGATTCCAGGTGCCTAGTGTCAGAATAGACAGAGGCAGTACTCAGGACTGGCATGCCTGTAAGCAAAATATTAGTTCCACCCAGAGGCCACCTCAAACTTTTAATGTCTTTTAACAACCAAAAATGACATGTCTCAAAATTGGCTTGAGTGTGCCTTCCAATTCCTAGTCTCAGAGTGTCTTTTTTTTTTTTTTTCCTTTTTTGTCTTTTTTACTGACCAGTAAAGGGATCGCAACCCTCGGTGTTGCACCCGCACCGCGCTCAGCCAGTGAGCGGGAACCAGTCTCCACATGGGATCCGAACCCTCGGCGGGAGGGCCGCCATGCTCACAAGCGGCGCACTCTCCAGTGCGCCACCAGGCCGGCCCCTCAGAGTGTCTTAAAAAACAGACTACTTACCCCTCAGTTAAGGGCTGTTTTTACTAACAGAAAAACCTAGAGTTAGAGATTACCAGTGCTGATTTTATCTCCTGGGAGCATACTAACAAAAGAATCTGTTTTTCCTTTCAAAGACTAGCAATAATTTTTAGAGATAGAAAGACTATGGATGTTCATAATATAGTGTAAAATTGAACATCTCCAAATGCAGATCTGCCATTTAACGTAGACTTTCCATAAATCACTACGTATAAAGAAACATAAGATCAAATCCAGAAATGAAGGATTTGGCTGATCCACACTGACAGATGTTCCTTCAAATTTCTCTGGCTCTGGACCTTGATGAATTAGTTCTTCTATAGTTTATTGCACTAGAATGTCTTTCTGTTTAGTATTTCTCTTATTTTTACTGTCTGTGACTGAAACCCAGAAATGTAGAAATCTGCCCAATGACATTCTGTTTCAGTAGGAGGTCTTAGTACAAGGGGAAAAGATGAGATAAATAAGAGCTGTCATGCTGTGCTCTCCTTTGGCAAAGTTTTCCTATCCTTGTCATCTGCACTTAGCTCTCTCATTAAAACATTTCCAGGATATTTGAGCCTCCCGTGGGAGGAGACATGGTTTCTTTCTAATTTCATGTGTGGCTTCACATGTTCATATTTTACACGAATGTTTGACATCTCCTCTGTATCTGAAGGTGATCATGCGGTGATTGTGGTCTGTGGGCACAGGTGCCTCTGAAAAGGCCCCCGTACAAGCGTGAAAGGACAGTGTGCATTCTTTTCTTAGTGGTTTAAGCACTCTTCAAAGTGTGAGGCCTTGAGCTATTCCCCTTTTCTCAGAACTCAAACAAATTATCCAAATTTAACATTTTAGGGCTGTAGCCATCATTGTAGTTGTGTAGATTGTTTCTCAATGTTATTTGACTTGCTGAAAATAGTTGCACCCCAAACACAGTCTGTAAAACCTGGCAACACATCGTAGCTCAAGCAATCAGAATAAAATTTTAACAGACATATATATATATATATATATATATATATATATATATATATTTTTTTTTTTTATGTAAAATATATTCTGGGCTGGCCAGTTAGCTCAGTTGGTTAGAGCGTAGTGCTGATAACACCAGGGTCCAGTGTTTGATCCCTATACTAGCTAGGCACCAAAAAAAAAACAGTTGTCAAGTTTTTTACTACTCCCCCAACATTTTGAATGATCACATTTGACAGGAAAAATAAATCCATTTGCAAGGCAACTATGGCAGATTGATTTACACATTAAAATGTTTCTCTGGCTATCTTCCTTCTCACCAAGATTGTCATCATTATTTTTTATACCAAAAGAAGCATAATCTTGAAATTGGCTCAGGAAAGGAAAACATAGTGTATGAAAAGTATCCCCACCGTGGAGACTCTAAAGTTGGTCCCTCACCAACTGTACAGAATGGCTAAGAGATTTCTCTTTAAATACTGTTCAGTGTCCTCATCCCTTTTTATTAATTAGTTTCTATCCATCTGAGTGACTTAATTTTCCTAGTAAATTAAGAAATAATTTGAGGTGTTCTTAGAAACATTTCAGTCTTTACTATTTCAATTTGGAAACAAAATACTGCATCT
Source organism: Galeopterus variegatus (assembly GCF_000696425.1). Taxonomy (NCBI): domain Eukaryota; kingdom Metazoa; phylum Chordata; class Mammalia; order Dermoptera; family Cynocephalidae; genus Galeopterus; species Galeopterus variegatus. The sequence continues at coordinate 296,928 of NW_007726860.1, read as the reverse complement.
CTCTCTCTCTCTCTCTCTCTCTCTCTCTGACACACACACACACACACACACACACGATTTTTCCTACCTCAGAGATCCCTTCTTCCCACCCAACTTCTAAGATCCTATCTCTTCTGAACTATTTCAATTTGGAAACAAAATACTGCATCTCTCTCTCTCTCTCTCTCTCTCTCTCTCTCTCTCTCTCTCTCTGACACACACACACACACACGATTTTTCCTACCTCAGAGATCCCTTCTTCCCACCCAACTTCTAAGATCCTATCTCTTCTGAATCGTCAGCCCCCAAATACCCTCCAACCGTCCTCCTTCAGAATCAGGAAGCAGATGCAAACTTGAGCACTCTGCAGCTCACACTCTATCCTTGCACCATTGCCCGATGAAGTCCAGATTCCTTCCCTGGCAACATGTTCCTCTTTCTGATAGGCACCCTGTGATCTCTATAACCTCCCGCCCTGGTGCATGCTGTCCCTTGGCCATGCCAGCAGCCTGGGGTGCTCCATACCTCCCACCTTTGTCTCTCCTGCTTTGTCTTGAGTCCTTCCCCTCCTGGGATCACATCCTCCCCCCGTGCACTCCCTCACCACAGATGCCTGTTAATACCAAAAACATTTTGTATTTGTTTCATTTCTTTTTACATCTCCTAATACTATAGGTTAATGTTCCTGTTTGTTTAGGATACCGAAATTCTGTAAAACCATTCTACATATACACCATAGCAACCACAAGCAAAACATTTGCTCTTATAATTAGTTTGAAAACTTGAATGCGAGATTATTAAATCCAGGGATATTCTGTTTGGAAGGCTTTTGACCTAATGTTCTTGGTTCCCTGTCATGAGGAAACTCTGAAGCATCATTTGAGGTCTCCAGACAGAAAAGTGGCAAAACTAGGCTTTCTTCCCCCTCCTTATAGAGCAGGGTTTTGTTTTGTTTTGCTGATCTAGAGACTTTGCTGCCTAAGCAGTTGTGTACTCAGCAGTACTCCATGAGAGATGCTGAGATTACAGGGGAGAGGCTGGAAGATGCATGTCTTAGGCAAACCTACACGTGCAGGAGACTGGGGATAGATGCATGACCCGTGGGTTAGAGGTCATATTCATATGCTCCATGAGCTGGGAAGTAAGTTTTCTCCTGTTCTCTTTGTATTGCAGAAAAACCCATGTCAAAGCTACTTGCCTCCCATTGACCCACATCATTACTTTGGCCCTTTCTTTCCACATTCATTGTAAGGCACTATAGAAAATCCAGGAGAAGTCTAAGGACTGAGAAGAGGGAAGCATGGCCCTTCTGGCACTGATTTTCCAGGTGGTTCATGTGGCTTCTCTTATAAGCAAATCTGCCTTCACCTATGCTAACCACATGGACCTGACCCTGCACAGGATCTTTCAGGAACTTCCTATAACTAATTTGTTCTGATCTATTCTTTTTGCTTTGTTTCTATTAATAATTTATTGGTTACTTTCTGTTATTGGATACTGTGTCTAAATAACCAACTCCTTTTCTACTTTCACTAGTACAAAGAGACTAAAAGCTCACTTGCTGACCACTATAAACTCAAAGATGTGGTAGAGAATAGAGGTGTAGGCAGCAGTTGGTAGCATACTAAGGTTAATAGTTCATCCCCCTCTTCCTGTGACAAACACCTTTTACAATGATTTGAGCATAGCAGTGTATCTGCTCCCTCGGATCATGACAAATTCGCTCTTATTTGTGAATGCAACTGCCTATTCTTTTCATTGTCTAATTGGGGCAGGGGGGCGAGTGTTTTTCACATATACTCATATCTCTTTGCCTTTTTGTCTGTTTCCATTACCATTACTCCAAAAGCTAAGAAGGAAATGTATTTTTCCACTCAAAATGTTCCAGTCATTTCCTACTGATAAAATGGCTATTTTTCATCAATAGCACTCATTTTATATATGTAGTTTTAATGAATCTGATATAGTAGTAACCTCATATAAATTTGTTTGGGCATTTCATATGGCAAAAAATGTCACATTTTACATGAGTGTCTTTTATAGGGCTCTTAGGGTTAGGTTATATTTACCCAAATGTGTATTAGAGCTCAGACCCACAGCACCTTATAGGTACCTGACACTTGTACAGACACCTGTAAGTCAAAGAGCAAATAAAATGCAGCAGACATTATAAAGTCATGCATACATATATGTACAGCAAGAATAATTAACGGCAATTTACAACTGCAAAATGCTTATATATGCACATATATATATATGTGTGTGTATACACACACACATATTATCTCAGTGGATCCTCACACTGCCTTAGCTTGGGTTTCCCCAAAAGCAGAACCTGAGACAAAGGCAAGCATACAGGCAGTTTATTTAGGAAGTAGTCCCAGAGAGCATCAGTAGAGGACAGGCAAGGGGGGCGGAGAGGAGAGATGGCCAGTTCAAATACGTGGACTTGGTCAGCACCACTGTAGCAGCTAGTGAGAAATCCCACAAGACCTTCTGAGAAGCCCTAGGAAGTGTGTCTCAGAGCCATGCACCTGGGGCAAGAAGGACTCCCTCACATCCCTCATTGAGCAAGGGTGGTTCTGGGCATTAACCCCCACACTGTGGGAGTGCTGAGGAGGTTCCACTGGCATCCCAAGGCAACTTGGGAGTCAAGGAGTTCCTGGCCAGGGAGCAGGCAAGGCATGTCTCTGGGAAGGACAGGAAGAAGAAGAGGTGGGGCCCAGAGGATTCAAAGTAGCTACAGAAGGTGTTCCCTACCAGAGCAGGAGAAAACCGAAGCTTGCAGAACTTAAATGCCTCACTCAGAGTCCTGTGGACCAGAGTTTGCAGGCTGTGACAGAAGACGAGCTGAGGTGCAGTGATGCTGAAACCGTGTCGAGTGGTATCTTATGTCTGCAGCCCACAGTTAGCAATTTGCTGCAGTGAGTGTGTTGGAGAGGAGAACTGCGGTAAAAACAACCATTCTGAAAATGACAATATTTCTAGTAGACTGGAGAAAGGGCAAAGCTAGAGACAGAAAACCAAGGCGAAAATCCCCTTAAGAGGAAGACAGAATGTAAGATTGGCAAGGCTGCAGCAGCCAAAGCAATGAAAAAGAAATTCACTTTTAAAAAGCTCAGCAAATACCCAATTGCATATAAGATATTCCGCAAACTTTTGCCATTTGTCTGTTTCTTGGGATATTTTGGCAAGTCCTCACCTCAGGAGGTATTAGTGATGTTTCCTACAGTGGTAGAAATAAAATATAAAACTCTTTTTTAAGTATAAAATATTTATGTGTATAATACAAAATATATAAAAATATAAAAACTCATTTTTAAAATGCACTGAATTATAAGTGATTACGAATAGAAGCAGTTGGAGTTCAGTTCTAGGAGTGAGATTGATGAATTTAGGCTACAGTATACTGGGAATTTCTTTTTTATTTTATTTATTTATTTTTATTTTTGGCAGATCTGAACTCTTGACCTTGGTGCTATAACATCACTCCCTTACCAACTGAGCGAACTGACCAGCACTGGGCTTTCTTTTTTAAGTGAAACTAAAGTATTCTTGCCCTCTGAATTTAAGGAACACTGAAAGAAAAATAATAAAGTGAGAAATATCTCAGTGTCTTTCTGTGCCAGATAGGATCTTTGAAACATGTATGTCTATAAACACACAAGCACACATGTGAGATACAGGCAAGGGAGGGAACTTTAAAAAGTTCGTGAAAAGTAGAATTAAAAGACAACATGAATCTTTCCATGAGCTTCTTGAAGACCCCTCATACGTATATATGTCTCTCTCTATATATATCCCTTTCACCTCTCTGTGGAATAACACATTCAGAAGCTGGGGTCAAGGGGGTGGTCTTTAGAAACCACTGATACTGTTGGCCTTTGACTGTGTGAATGAGGACACTAGGACTGGGCCACAGTGCTAACTTGCAGCAGAGTATAAATTCACATCCTGGTCTCCTCCAGCACTCTTACCTGTACTTACCTTAAAAATTGGTGCTACCCAAGCACTAACATTCTTACTTATCACTTCTACGGTGAAGTATTCAGATACCAAAGGTATGTCTGTCTTTTCTCTGTCCTGTTCTGCTGTCTCTTTCTGTAGTATATGGTTTGCTAAAATCTTGGATGAACCTCTATGGATGATGTAGTGTGATCATCTTTAGAGCAGGTTTTTTTTTCTTTTTAACATAAACTGAATTTACAGAGTCACAACCAATAGACTAGAAGTATAGAAAAGGGAAAAAGCTGAAGAAACTGAGATGGTTTTTGTCTAGAAGATACTTTCAAGGCAAACTAGTTTGCTGTCCTTCATGGGAACAGCAGGAAGCTTATGTTTTTTCTTTTTTAAAAACAAGCTGAAGAAACTGAGATGGTTTTTGTCTAGAAGATACTTTCAAGGCAAACTAGTTTGCTGCCCTTCATGGGAACAGCAGGAAGCTTATGTTTTTTCTTTTTTAAAAACTGTGGGGAGTGGACTTGGGAATGCTTGAGAAAGCTCAGAACTGGGCCATCTCTGCCTTGCCAGGTCCTGCTGCCTCTGGACAGAACCCCCAGCCAACCCTTCTGCTTCTTTATCTCCTCTTTCTGCTAGCACCCAAAAAGTAGAAAGAGTTCCAATGGATAGAATTTTTGAGGTAATATTGGAAGATGCTCCAGATACACAGGATTAATTTACATGAAAACTCAGCATTAGGGCCTGCCATCTTTCGTATGTAAAGATTTACTACTGACCCACCATCAGCAAATGTATTTTTACAGTTATTTTCTCAGTGTGAACAATAGCTCTCCGCCAAACTGTTGATATTCTCTTGCCTGAATACCCTTCTATCTGCTTTACCCTGGATTAGAATAAATGGATACAAATGCATACAAAGTACAGTGGTGCTGCTTTGTATCTGTTGCAAGCACCATGAGCTTCACACCGTGAGTGAGAGTTACTGCAGCATGATGCCAGGAAATTTTTAGGCAAGAAGTGTGTTCTTTCATTTTGATTTTCATGTTTGTAAAGATATAGCTGAAGCTTTATTAATTTAATGATTTTATAACGGCTGAAGTTCATGCTTTCCTGAACTATTTAGGAAGAAAAATCTACCCCTTCTATTCAATTAGATTATCTCTCCTCTGACCTCTGGTTCAGTTCCCATCCTCCCAAGTGTTTAAAGCTACCAGGTTTTTTTGGTTTTTGTTTTCGTATTTATTTACATAACTTCAGTTCCCTTGTGTGCATGTACTTTCAGAATTGTACATCTGCCTGTGCTTTACAGATGCTAACAGTAACTGATCTTTTTATAACTCACATTAGAAACACAAATTATTTGTTTAACTAGGCTATGTTTTGCACATTAATCTTTAAAGCCGTAACATATTTTTAAGCATTTTAACAAAGTTATTTTAAAGCTGATCACAGTAGAATTTTATTAAATAAGAAGCAATGCAGCAGAGCAAAGTAATAGTCAGTGTCCAATTATGTTGCAAGACAGGACAGAATGACTTTTTTTTTTTTTAATAATTATGACACTTCTTTTCTTGATCACGAATTTGATAGGAAGTGTATTAAGTATATATCAACATATTTACTTTTCACAATTTGAATTTTTGATAGATAAGCTTGGACCACCACTGTTCATTTTGGAAGGCCATAGCAAAACCTTAAGCATGTTCTGATTCTGTCTGTAGCCATCAGTCCAGCAAAAGTGTTCTGAAAACCACATGCACTGTGTTCTGTGGATGACTATAGTTTGCCTGCACTGAGAAGAGAGAGTTGACTAGGAACTGCAAGTGGTGATTATGACTCTGGGCAAGTCACTGAGCATCTAATTATGTCTTCCGAGACCTCCTGGTCCAAAATAAGAGAGTGTCTTACTACAAAATATATGGTGTGTCGAACTTCTCTTCATAAAACACCAGTTTTAGGAATGATGTTGTTTCTAACTTGTTTTCAGAGGGAGTTTATTGAATTTTGTTTCAGGGGTGTGTCATTGGTATATTGGATGAGGAGGGGGTCACTTTCTCTCTGATGGTTGAGTAGGAAAAAGTGTGCAAGATTTGGCCATAAAATGAAGGTGTCACTGCTCCAAGTGGAGTTTAGACACACATTATTTTATTTCTATAGGATTAGTCACTTATCCTAAATAATGTTTGCATAAAATTGCTCTTGAAGAAGGAATTAATTTAAATAAAGGCATACATATGGCATTTAGGGTTATACTTTGTCATAAAAGAAACTTTCTTATATACAAAGCTGCTATATATAACATCTGTTGAACTGTCCCACTCATGAGGAGTTGAAATATATTTTGTGGCCAGTTACATAATTCCAGATGGAACCTGATGAATGGCACTCTTTGGTAAGCACTTTTCATTCATTCTTTTCTCACGGTACAGTCATGTCATGATTTTCATTTGTAAATGTCACTTCATGGAGACTAGTATGATGTGTTAATGCCCTGTGATTCAGCTTTTTAAAAATAATATAGTAGATTGCTGTTAAAATAAATGCTGTCACAGATATCACATTGAATAAAAGAAGCCACACACAAAAGAGTACTTAACTCTGTGATCCCATTTACATAAAGTTCAAGAATAGATCAAACTTATCGATGGTAATAAAAGAGTAATAACTTCTGGTGGAAGGAGCTTGGGGGGTGCGAGAGAGGTTAGTAAATGAGAAGGGGCTTCTGGAATGCTGAAAATGATCTTGATCATGGTACTAGTTATATGAGTAAATTAATATTTTTAAAAGTTCATCAAGCTGTAAATTTAAGTTTAGTACACTTTATACATTCCCTATTTTATATCTAAATAAAAAGATTTTTAAAAGGAAAAGATACTTAAAATGAAATGTTTGACAGATTTTGCTGTGACACCATAACCCTAGTTACTGTGGGTGATCTTATTTATCTCTGTCTGCAGCTTTCATCTGGGAATGCCTAAAGAAATGAACTTAGGAAAAGTAATTTTAAAGTAACTGTCTACAGGGAATCGGGGATTAAACCGTTCTAGCTGCTTGAAAAGGGTTAAAAGTATTCGGTTAGGTAAATTAGTAATCTAACATTCTGAAACATAGTTCTTTCCGGATCAAGCATAAAAGGCATTTGCTCTTGGAAGACCAAGAAAGAATTCATGCAGTTCCCATTTGTCTAAAAATAAATAATAAATAAATAAATGTCTGAGTCATGTATTGCATTTTGTTGGAATTCAGTGTCTTCAAGAATAGGAGGAAAATGATTTATGCTATGAATATAATTGTTCTACCCATTGCCCATTGGAATGAATACAAAATTGCTCTGAGAATGTGAAGTAAATGAATTGCTTAAATTGAATTCTGTTTTGAATTACTCCGATGCAAGTGTTTCTTACTTTTGAGCATCAGTATAAAATCCTGAATAAAATAGCTTTATTTATGTTTAATTAAGTTGGGGAAAAAGTTATATTTGTGATTTGTAAGTCATCATTATAGCACAGGTTTGGGAATCAAGTGCATCTAGGTGTGAATCATATCTCGGCTCCACATGAGCTAGTGGCTCAACAGTTCTAAACCTTACATTTCTCATTGGTAAAACAGATATATAAATGCCTACAGTGCTATGTTGGTGTGAAAATTAAATTGGAAAAATGAGCACAGTTCCATGTGTGCTGAGGTATCCTGGGTCCCTGCAGAAAACGCATAGGAGCAGCAGGAGGTAGTTTAAATGTTCAAAGGAAACCCCACAATACTCAACATCTGTGAGCCACTAGAAAAATAATTAGCTCAAAGTAGCTCACAGTTTCAGCACTATTAGATTGTGCATCTATGCATAGCTGGGTTTTTGGTGGTTGCTGTCATAAAAAATAGGTACTGCAGGAAAATCAGCATGGAGCTTGAAATAAGGGTGGCAGTGTTCAGTCGGATTCCAGAGTTTGAGAAGTTGCACAGTGCCTAACTGGCAAATATATTCCATTCAGAAATCACTGAGGTTATGTAAGGAAAAAATAGTAAGATAGTATCATTTTTTTCTTTCAATTTATGTGTTATTTGTGTTTTCAAATGGCTTCTAACTTTTCAGGTTATAAATACCTAAACTGTTTGAACCTAACTACTTAATAAAGGTAACTATTAGGTATTTCTATTGGCCCAGAGTTACTGTGAAAAAATAATTGATGAAACATTAACAGTACCGTGAGCTGAGAAGGTTTGAGAACATCTTGCATAGAACCTTGCATTTGGTGGGACCCCTTTTCTTCCCTTCCTCCAATCCAAATATTGTCTTTTATTGGATTCTCTATGATTTGTTATGTTTGCTGGGAAACTAGTAAATCAAAAAGAACTAGTAAATGATATAAGACCTTCATTAAGATGTATACTTCAATATTTTCCTACCTTCTGAAACCATTAATAAAAACAACCATATTCCTTACAAGCTATTTGGTTGGCACTGTCTCTCCTTTGAGGTAAACAGCTTCTTCTTTTTTTTTTTTGTGACCGCTAAGGGGATCGCAACCCTTGGTGTGGTGTCACCCACACCGCGATCAGCCAGTGAGCGCACCGGCCATTCCAATATAGAATCGAACCCGCGGCGGGAGCGCCTCTGCGCTCCCAGCGCTGCACCCTCCTGAGTGCGCCACGGGGTCGGCCCTGAACAGCTTCTTTAAGCTTAGTGTACCTCAGTAGAAAGGTTCTCAGAACAGCATGAATATGTCTTGTGGGGTGTTAGGGTTGCCGCCAGGCTGGCACATGTTTGGTGGTACAGTGGAAGTGTAGTACTGGGGCCGGTTTTACAAATGTCATGTGGTCCGTTTCTGCCTGATTAGTAGTTTGCATGCCTACCATCCTCACTTGTTCTAAGATGAACCAGTCTCATAACATTAAGTTACAAAGAAAAGCCAAATTTACTTGAACACCACAGCAATTTGGGAAGTGAATTTTCAGTGTGATTCTCCAAATGCTTGTGGTAAAAGTACAAGGGACTTGAATCATTTTCCCATAATTAGTTTCAGTTCTGGAGGTCTGCCCCTCTCCCTAATCCTCCTGCCTTGCATGCACATCTCTTCCAGTAGAAGCTAGTGGAAAATTCCAAGACCCTTTTACACTACTGTCATGAGTTATAAAAAGCATGCCATTCAGAATTGACTTTTTCTTCTGCATGCTTGAATTTTTACTCCCAGCTTGAAGGAAAAAGTCATCTGAAGATCTATTTCTCTATCAATGGGGTCAAGGGGCCACAGCATCACTTAGAACCAGCACAGAATAGCTGACCCAGTTTTCTTCATCTTTAGGGGGTCAAATATTTGTATCGATGACTGCTTTTGGGGTGATGGTGTGTGATAGCACAGCACACCCGCACTTCGTTTTCAGAGCCACAGCAACACTCATTCACACAAGTCACTTGAGATTCCCATCCTAACTAACACACTCAGAACAAAAGCTCACATGCCGGTGGGAATGGGGGCCAGGGCAAGCTCAGGAAGGAGGGAGCAGCAGCAGAGCTTCTCCTATTGTTGGGTTGGTTTGTTTGTTTCAATCAAAATGTGAGTCATCTTGTCCTCATTTTTCAACCAGAACTCACTGTGGTTACTTCTATAATTTGGTATTGACTCCTACAAGGCAGTTTAACTTTATCAGTGGTAGTGCATTGTGGAAAGCTTCCCTCAGTTGTAGAAATTTAGCTTCAAATTAAAGTGGTCCGAGCGCCAGCCCAAACTTTGTGGCTTAAGGTCTTTATTGAATCCCTGCAGCGGAAGAACCTACATTAGGGTTTTGGCTGCTCTTTGTGATAAATTATGAGTAGTTGGTTCCACTGGAATCTTGGCCCTCTCTGGAGTGGCTTTAGGAGGATTCTGGCTTAAGGAGGCCAAGGTTAGCACATAAGTGAGGCTTTTGTCCCAAGTGCCTTTTCTGCATCCCAGCATTTTCCAGATGATATGTATAGACCTAACAGCACAATTCTACTGTTCCTGCACCCTTAGCCTTCAGTCCCCTGCAACTTGGATGCCTTTGGGGGAAAAGTCCATGCTAGCCTAGGAAATTTCCTGAAAATGGCAGTGGTAAATTCAGAATTGTAATTTGAATCCTCATCTTAATCATTGTCCCCAGTGGCCACCGGCTCTGCTCTGCTCTGCTTTTTCATGGCAACTGGATTGTGCATTTCAGTGGCCACAGTAACTGTTCAAGGATCAAGATCAGACCAGCTGTCTTTGAAAGACAAGCTTACATGAGTACACCTAATGGATGTTTATAACGATGACCATGAAGTCATACAAGTGAAGCATAATACTATTTAGAAAGGTTCTTTTTTTTTTTTTCCTCTTTGTCTTTTTTCATGACCGGTAACGGGATCGCAACCCTCGGTGTCACGCCCGCACCGCGCACAACCAGTGAGCGGACCGGTCTCTATATGGGATCCGAACCCTCGGCGGGAGCGCCACCACACTCCCAAGCGCCGTACTCTACCGAGTGCGCCACCGGGCCGGCCCCTAGAAAGGTTTTTAAATAAAAGAAAGAAAAATCCTGTTGCTCACAGAAGCAGGCTCAAATCTGGAAAACTGTTGTGTATAACAAGCACCTCTCTGATGAGCAGTGGATGGATGCTTGGGCCCTTTCTTTTATCATCTCCCTTTATTCTCCATTGAATGTTGATACAGTTCCATCTTTCTTTAGTCATCTGTTGTGTTATTTCAGTATCTTGTTAACCTCTGATTCTAACCTAAGGAGAATTATATTATGTTTGACCAGTGCTTAAAGTTACCGCAACAATCTGTTCTTCAAATGTTCGTTCTGGGCACCTCAGGAATAAACACCAAGACCACTCCTCAACATAATTTTCTTAAAAGGGGATATCATTAGAACGTAGATCAGTCTTGTAACTCATTCAGGCAGCTTTAAGTCAATCCAACTGTATAGATTCCAAAGATAACAGTACAAGAAAAACAATACATGGGTTTGTCCAATTAAGAAGTATTGAAGTGTTGACTTCCATAAAAGAACAGAAATGTCAGTCTACAGTAGTACCATGGATACATAAATTATGTTAAACTCATACAATGGACTACTACACGGGAATGGAAAAGAGAACATTTTAATAATTACAGCAATGTGGATGAATCACAGAAATAATAAAACAGGCCAAAAAACAGAATATGAACTGTATTGTTCCAATTATGTGAAATTCAAAACTTAGCAAAATTAACCTATGGTGGGTGATAGAGAGCAGAGTCAGGGTTAGCCTTGTGAGGAGGGGACACTGATTAGGAGGGGCAGGGGAACACCCGCAGTGCTGGAAATGTTCTGTATCTTGAACTGGGTGACTATTACACAGGCACATGTATATAAAAAGTCATTAGGTTACACACTCACGATCTGTGAATTTTATTCTGTGTAAGTCATATATCAAAAAAAAAAGTGCTGGATTCCATAAAACAGAGACAGCACCACATAGAGTCTGAGGCACAGCGAAGCCAGCAACCTGTGTCAATAAGGAGGCCAGGCTGGCTCTGTCTGGGAGAATGTTTGGTGCAGCAGGCGTGTATGTGGGAATGGAGGACCTTCCTGCTCTTGAAGGCTTATTCTGCCCAAACTTTATTCCTACAGTGCTTGTCTTCAATATTCCCACAGTGCTGTCTTCAAAAGAGTTGCATTTCACCTTTACCAACTAACTTGCTTATTCACAAATCCCTCTCATCCCTGGAAACCTGTACTGTCGTCTTCAGACCTAACTGGCTGCATTTTACAGCTACAGTGCACAAGGGTCTCGTCATAGCCAAGGGAGGCAGCTGCTGTTTGTGCTTAGCCAAAGACGCAGCATGTGGAGGCTTAACCGCTTGTCAATCTAGGCTCCAGTCAGAAGAAGGAGGCAGCAGAGCCCGGGGAGATCGAGCACTGCTATTAGTTGCAGGGCTTTGACACAGGCATGCCTGGGTTAACATGCTGCTCTGCAGCCTGCTGCCCCTCTGATCAAGCAAGTAACTCAGCATCTCAGCACTTCCTAACAACAATACAGTGTCTACCAAAACTGTTCTCCTCCCTGTTTCCCATGCTTGTTCCCACTCAGTAATGGGCGTGCTTTGGATGAGACACTTGGTGTGCAGTGTTAGAATGCAGATGTTGGGGGAATGTAGTACAGTCTGTCAAAAATCCACAAAAAGAGGTGTAGATTCTTTATTTGAAAATCTGTTTTATTTGAAGAGGCTCTGAAGTGAAGAAACTTTATCATAGTTTTGCCAAGTATGTGCCTTCTGATAACTCTCTGAGCTTCAGTTACATATCTACAAACAAAGAAGAGAGTATCTACCTTAAATGGGCTGTTGTGAAAATAACACATAGTATGCACCCAGTAAATGCCAGCTGCCACCACGGTGATGTTCAGCAGCATGGTCACCACGGTCATTTTACAGTAACCGCCCATGGAACGACATAGGGAACAGTGCGTTCCCTGTGTTGACTTCAGTGACGCTATCATAATGAACAATATCCTTTCTGCAAGAACCCTGTAGACTTTCTAAACAAATGAGCAAAGGATGCTAGCTTCACAGTAACGAGCGACAGCCTCTTGTTTTGTTTTTGAGAGGTGAGTGAGTGCTAAGTAAAATATTTCCTGCGCCATCACCTTCCATGGCGCTGGGATCCTGATCTCAGCCGGCCATCGCAGCTGACATAGGATTTTTAATCACTTAAACTGAAATGGATAGAAGGTCCCTGTTAAGTAGAAAGAACTGTTTATTATCAAACATTTTTCATCCTTCTTTTCCCTTTTTTCCCTTTCTCATCCAGAGACTGTTTAACAGCAGTGGTGTTTAGGGGTGAAGAAAGGGAATGGAAAGGTTGCATGCCACCATTAATCCTGTGCATGGTAGCTGTGGAACCCTCATGGCACGGGGCAGGCTGATCATGTAACAAATAAACTACCTGTATTGAAAAATGTCCCATTACAGGAAAAAGCATATATGGATTTATTGTGTTTATTACTCATAAGGGAACCATATTTGAAAATTTGGACAATTAATTACATGTCACAAAATAACCAATTGTTATTTGAGGAGATGGTATTCTGTTAACTTCTTATCCCAACACCATTACTTTTAAGAACTGTTACAGTTAAGCTTAAAACAATTCTGATCAGGAATACCTGTTATTAATACTTTATGTTAAAGTATTTAACTTTATGTTAAAGTTGGATGCCTTTTTTTATATATAAGAATATTTAAGAATCCATTCCTTAGTAGTTAAAAATAATAAGGAATTTAATGCATTCTCCCCAAATGTTAAACATAGATAACTAGCTTATGGTGGGAATTTTATGGTTTTATGCTACTCAGCAAAATGTAATTCTTTCTAGCAGCATTTTTCCACCAAAATTAAGAAAATCAAAATTAAGAAGACCAGTTTGTATAGAGAAAATTTTTTTTTT
>NW_007726860.1:281072-282789 GCF_000696425.1 Galeopterus variegatus | reverse complement strand
GAGAAATTTTAAGCTATGTCTGTGTGTAACAATTTTCGAGATTTCTTTTTTTTTTTTTTTTTGACCGGTAAGGGGATCGATCACATCGCGCTCAGCCAGTGAGTGCACCGGCCATCCCTATATAGGATCCAAACCCGTGGCCTCACCTCACACAGCAGAGAGAGCCACTGGGCCGGCTGCAATTTTCAAGATATCAAAGACTAGATAGTCTCATAAACTCGAAGTAATACTTCCATTACCTTCAGACTAAAGTTTATAGTTGTCCAAGAATCAATATCATTTGTTGATTCCAGAAATTTAATGGTAGAGAAAATGCTTTCAGAAACCTAGAGAAAATAAAAGGAAATAGTACCTCTTAGGAATTCTGAATCTTATCTACCAAGATATGCAGGTGGACTGGTTAACCCCAAAATACCTGCTCACAAAGCAGTTTGGGCCTATCCCATGATAATTCATTTAGTTCCTGACTCCTTCTGCTATAAAAACAGAACATTCAGAAGAGTAGAATTGCCTATAACTCACTGAAACTTAAAGTGATAAAAATACAGTTAATAATAAAGTCTGACCACTTTAATGGGCTCACTATGTAGTACCTGTAAGCATGATAGGAGTGGAGGCAGGGAGAAGACGTCACATGATGGACAATTTTAGAGCACAGCGTTTCTACAAGGAGGCACTCAGTCATGTGACATACAGAATAAAGACATTATACATGCACACTTATGTTGTTCTTTTCTGTATTGAAAGGGAATTTAATGTCTTACAGAGTGGAGGTGTGCATTGAGATATGTAACTCAGAGAGTGTAGAAGTTAGATCATTTCATCTGGTAAAAGTGAGTAGAATTACAACCTTTAAGTAATGTGAGATACAGCACAGATCTTGGTAAGTGTGTTTCTGGTATTGTTATTAAAATTAATTATAATTAGAGTCCTTGCAGTTGTGCAGCATCTTACAATTTCCAAAACACTGTGGTACCCATTATCTTAATTGAAGCACATGACAGTCCTACAAGGTCACCCATGTAAGGAAGAAAACCTGTACTGTGTCTGAAAATATACACTGGTGGTTTTAGCCAGGGGCCACTAAACAAATGTTGTACAGTTATTCCTGCTTAAAAAAAGGAAAAAAAAGTCATTTACTAAGTGTAAGAAGCCAATCTGAAAAGACTACTTGCCATGTCACTCCAACTATATGGCGTTCTGGAAAAGGCAAAACTAGAGACAGTAAAAGGATCAGTGTTTGTTTGCGGGATGGGGAGGGATAGGCAGAGCACAGAGGCTTTTTAGGGCAGTGAAACTACTCTGTATGATACTGTAATGGTGGATACACTTCATCATGCATTTATCCAAACCCACGGAATGGGCAATACCAGGAGTGAGCCCTAATATAAACTGTGGGCTTTGGGTGATAATGATGTGTCAGTGTAGCTTTATCAGCTTTAACAAATGTACCACTCTGGTGCAGGATGCTGATAATGCAAGGGGCTCTGTGTGTTGGGGTGGGAGGTGGTATATTAGAAATCTCTGTACTTTCCTCTTAATATTCCTGTGAACCTAAAACTGCTCTAAAAAATTTTTAAGTCATTTTTTACATATAAGAAGGAAAAATTAAACAAAGACAAAAATATTTTCATTCTGTAGCTTCAGATTGTACCAGTAAACCTAGCCAGCTGTCACTAGGGTCTTCTGATGGTTAAATAGTTAAATGTGCAGACAC
>NW_007726860.1:230787-280103 GCF_000696425.1 Galeopterus variegatus | reverse complement strand
CGGGGGCGACACTGAGGGTTGTGATCTGTTGCCGGTCACGAAAAAAGACAAAAAGGAAAAATAAATAAATAAATAAATAAATGAATAAAAATTAAAAAAAATAAAAATGGCTTTTTTATATTTAGATTTCTTTAAATGTGATCATGCCTAAGATAGCACTTCTTTTGGTATAAAATGGCTTTATTCAAATTATGGGCAAACATGAACATACCATCCCCTTTGCTCAAGTTTAGTTAAATTCCTGAGGCTGGCTTGGGCCAGAAACAAAATCCCTGAAATGGTCTCAATTTTTTCCCCTTTTCCTTTTTCCTTGTTGGTGGTGGTCTTGAGGGCCTCAGAGGCCCCTCAGGAAGAGGAGAATGGACAGTTTCCCAGTCCACTTTAAGCACATCTTGGAACAGAAAGAGTAATGTCAGCCCATAAACTGTCCTTATAAAGTCACACTGCAGAGGATGGCCTCTTGCTGTGGATTCATAAATAAGACAATTTCATGACACATTTTTTCCCTTTTGCTGTTGAACACAACTACCAACATATGCTTTGGGCAGCCAGAGTGGAAATCTTCAATGTGTAGCATGTTCAGTCAGACACTAACTGTTAGTTGGTGACATACAGAGGTGAAGAACTCACAGTTCAGGGTTAACCTTCATCCCTGGAATTTGCTGGAACAGTCATAATGAAGATGCTAATGTATGTCCTGGAATATGGCTTACTCATCTTAAGACAGAGAGATAATGAATCACCAGATTAAGCCACATGGTGGAATAGCCCACGTCATGTCCACAAGAATGTTAACATGTGAGCAAGGGTTGACATGTGCCCATTTGGTCCAGAGGGAATGTGACAAAATTGAGAAATGGAAAAGCTGGATACTTTCTTCCTTTAATGCTTTGTTCAGATTCTCTCCTAAAAAGGTCAATAACAATTGTAAATATTCAGCCTATGGAAAATGATGTACTCTCTAAGAGACTGTGTCACCATGATAATATAATCTGTTTCCCAAGATGGCCTCTATGTTTTAGTCTCCCTTCCCTTAAAAAAAAATCCATGTCCGTGAAAAATTATAAAATTACATATTTTTAAAATGACAAGTTATAATGTATATTTTTAATTTGATTGTTGATTTTTAAAATATTTAATATATTGGCAATTAATACTTTATAGTGTTAAATTGTCAGGTTGATGTAAAGATTCCAAAAATAATCCACAGACGTGTGAAAGGTTCCTCAAAGAGAGAACAGAGACTGACTGTAGAGCAAAGTAATTACCATCAGAGGAGCCGGGGGAGCAGGTGGGTCCACAAAGGTTTTAGTTAGGTCTAGTTGAATTGCAAAGATAATGGTTTTAGCTGATTGAAGGAATGATGTTGTAAGAGGATTAGGTCTACTTCTCAGGAGATTTTTAATAGGTTTCACATCTTTTGTCGACTGGTGCAAGCTAGGATTAGGACTGGGGGGAAAAAGGTGATTTCGTGGGGAACTATCTAATTGAAATGTGAATTTAAAGACACACAACTAGCACACGTGACCACAGCTCAGGTAGAGAAAGACAGAGTCACTTCTCTTATTTTTAAACCACATGTAGAATAGTCATTTTAATCTGAGTAAATTGTGGAAGCTTTTATTTGAAAACATTATTATTTTTACTATTTTTATTTACATCAAATCACTCGGCTTTACATATTTTTTCTCATTTTAAGCATTAAATGAGAATGCTAGTGTAAAGCCACTTTTGGTGATACCCCTCTGTAGGGTGCCGGATCGCTGACACACTCAGTTTTTTAAATCAAATAGTGGGAAGGGAGGCCCACCAGTACTTCCCTGAGACTGAATTTCACTGGCCTGACTTCCAAGTGGTATACTGTGAAATTCAGGATTTCACCTTCTTTCAACTTTCAAAAAAGGGCTGTGACAAGACATGTGGTTTCCATGTATGCTTTCTCTTGGTTTTCATATAATATTTTACTTTTCCGAAGTACAGAGTAAAAGTTCATGTCATTCCTTTACACACAGGATATTTTCCCAGTTGCTTTTTTTTTATTTTCTTAGCAGCTTTGGCACCATCCTCACATAAAAGGATTGCATATGTCACCTGTCTGCATTTGATAACAAAGTTGTCCACGCAGTAGCCGGCATATGCCAAGGCTGAGATCTGAAGTCCCAGGTGCTAATGCAGGCCCTGGAATGTCCTGTACCTGCCTAAAGGCAGGAGTAACAGGTGGTGGGAATTGCCTCCTTACTGTCTTGGGATATTGACCAAGTTACTAAACCTCTCAGGCTCACTTCCTTATTTAAAAAAATAAATAAAATTAAATTATTGGATAGGTTTAGCTGTATATGGTAAGTATTGCAGTATGTAGAGTATGTTTTAAAATAATTATACATGCATAGGTATACATATATGCATTAAATATTAAGAAAGGTTATTTCAGAATGGTAGAATTATATATAATGTTTATCTCTTGTGCATTCTTTGTATAGTCTGTTTTCTACAATAACTGTATGACTGGGATAATCAGGAAAAATGGCCATTCGGACATAGTTCTGAATAGTTTATCCTTTCTTAAAGAGGTTTCAGTGTAGTGACCAAAGGGTTTAACATGTCCGCCATCCCACACTCCTGACCTTCTTTGCCTGTGTTTCTTTCTCCTTTCATCTCCTCATCCTTCTGTGCAGCATCTGCCACCTCTCAGAGATACTACCTGTTCTGACGAGAGTGTGGTGGGATAACTGGTGCGTCCCACTGGGGCAAGAGTCTTGGGCATTTTACTCCTCCTCTGACTTATCCCAGGCACCTGGAACAAATACTGCCTGGACTTGTGTAGGCCCTTAATAAATATTTTTTGAACAAATGAATGAACTTTATTGCCTCCTGTCCCACACTGTCACCCCCCAAGGGTTGGGGGCTGAGTGGCGTTCACTCAGTCACGTGAATGAACCGTGAGCACAGATGGTGTCTATGCGCTCTTCTCTCAACATCTTCCAGTCTTTCCATGCCCATGGAAAATGCTGCGTGTGTCAGAGGAGGGATTCAAGTGCTTTCCCTCATTTGTCTTCCTCTCCAGATAGACCACATGAGACTGCTCGATAGCACAGCACACTGGCACTGTCGTGGCCCATGTTTCTAAGTGATTTTTGAAAATAGATGGGATTGTGTCTGCCTGACCTGTGTCCCAGAGATAGTCTCGGGGTGAAGGGAGCTGAAGCTTCAGAGTGCTTGAAGTGCCGCTTCCACGGTCAGGTGACTGCTGCTGAGGTGACGACAGCATGGCTGCAGAGTTGAGTGCTCTCTTTCTATCACAAGAATTCTAGAATAACCCAGGAGAGAATTCCCATTGCCAGGTTCCTTCCAGTCAAAGGGGGATGTATTGAAAACAGAATAGGTGTAGACTCCCAGGAAGGGCCGTGTTCTATTTCGAAGGGTCCATAGTTTAGAACAAATAGACACAACCGTTTGCCTGCTGAGGTGTCCTTATCATTACACAATATAAATCCTCTGCAAATTTTGAACACCTAATGTGGAAACCATCTGTACATGTTTCTGATTTATTTCATATACTCTCTTGATCTCAACTTAGGAAACAAAGCTGTTCAGGCCCTGTTGTCATTTCATGGCCAGATATGCAAAGAGACAAACCACCTCCTTTCTCCCTGTGT
The DNA here is from genome assembly GCF_000696425.1 of Galeopterus variegatus. Taxonomy (NCBI): domain Eukaryota; kingdom Metazoa; phylum Chordata; class Mammalia; order Dermoptera; family Cynocephalidae; genus Galeopterus; species Galeopterus variegatus. The sequence continues at coordinate 276,447 of NW_007726860.1, read as the reverse complement.
AACAGTCATGCCATACAGTGCCACGCGTCCTCATCTTGATTGAATCCATCACAGGTAGTGTCTGTGTTTCTCTCTCCATCACACGCACACACACCTTTAATCTATGTATTCCTTTACCTCAGTCTTCCAAATTTTGCTCTTTTTCCATAAATAAAATCTTTCCTCCAATGTCTTTTCATGTCATTTGTGAGACAAAAAAAGATTCTGATCATGGTATAATGACACTATACATATTTTAAGAAAGAAAGCCATACATTTCGATATTACATTTTTCACAATAAAGGGCCTATATAAATCTCTTAGTGCTAATCTCAGAGAAAAAGACTAAAGATTAGGGGGAAGGAGAATGTACTTCCTATTTTCTACTGTTTTAATAGTTTGACTTTTTTTTTTTTTACCTTGCCCATATCTTACTTTCATAATATTTTTGTTTTATTTTCAAAATTACGTACATGGTGGTAGGGTTGACTTGAACTGTTGATTTTCAATTACAAATGCACAAAATTTCAGTTATTTCATGATTAAAATAAGGATCATGAGCCAGTCTGAGCATCTTACCACCATTTATAAGGCCATTATCGTTTTCAACTTTAATATACAGTAACTGGCTTACAGATAAGCTTTTGGAATACATACCATTTGTCAATTGTAAAGAGCTATATTCATTAAAACCAACACATTTTCAAATTTCAGTGTCAAGACCATACGGATTATCTACTGCCTCCGCAGGAGGTATGATATCTTGGAAATCCATTTCCTAGTTCTACTCTCAAGCAAACAATAATCTCTCCATAGCAGGAGGCCTAAACGGTTAATCCAGTATGTCAGACAACCTATTTAATAAGCAGGACCGCTTGACCATAGAAAACAAATACTATATGTATGCAATACATAATATCTATATATAGTAGACATTGATTGTATTTTACATACTGTGTATAATAAGCACATGTTATACTGTGTATATTACATGACATATATAGGAAATTGTATTACACTTTCACTTTTCCAAGTTACATATATTGCACTTCCTCTACTATAGTGAAACTTTGTCTCTTCTTTCCTTCCTATATTTATATGTAATTAATACAGTAATAGCAGTTGCTTTTCTATAGTCTTAAATGGAGTGTTTAATCATCTTATCTGAATGCACAAAATTTACTTCTAATACCAAATATGATCATATTCCATGATTTAGGATATAACCAATGGAATACAGCAATGGTTCTCCTCCTCCTGTACTTCAGGAGACCAGTGGCTATGGATATGAGGGGATTTTTCTTTCCTTTAATGGCTCAAGCTCAGGGTGTGGGGGGTTGGATATACAGCTAAGGAGTGTTTTCCAACCACTCGTGATACAATACATACATGTGCACGCGCACGCGCTCTCTCTCTCTCTCTCTCTCTCTCTCTCTCTCTCTCTCTCTCTCTCTCTCTCTCTCTCACAATCCCTGGCAGTGTGGGGTGGGGCTGGCAGGCTGTGTTCACTTCTGAGCCTCTTGTCATCAGTTTTTTCCATTGACGGCAGGTATGTTTTTAGGATTATAACTGCGCTCTTCCCTCTGCATAAATTGATGAGTAGTAGCTCTCATACCTTGTTGAAAGGATATATTATTATTGCTTTTAAAGAAAGAAAGGGATTGCAATTCAAGTTTACAGGTCCCACCCTGTACTTGTGTCGCTTAAAGAAAAAAAAAATAGCAGAGGAAATGTTTACATCAATTTAGTAGGCATTAGCTTTATTTTTCAAATCATTCTGTTTTAAAGTGGCTATAGAGTTTGCAGCTGTTTATAAAACACAAGGAATTTATCAGGATGAAATAGTTGTTTATTTCCTTTCCATATTTCCTCTTATTGGAAAAAAATACATTTGGTCCCTTAGCAAAATACAGTCCATTTCACTAAGTTATTTGTGAGATTTTAGAAAGTATTTTTCATATCACTAAGAGAGAGGTTTAGAATTATTGCTGGATTAGCAAGGGAAACATGACCTGTAGTGCTCTTTCAGGTTACCGTGGTGTCTAGTATACTAACTGTCATGAGCTTATCTCATTCTTGTTTAGCCACTGCACAGAAAGTGAGCCTTCCCCGTATTGTTCCATTCATATTCCTCTGCGTTCATTCAGAAGCTGACACTTCCTTTGCCTGACAGATGAAAGGGCCAGTGTGGGATCTTTTGATGAGGTGCAAAACAGCTTTCCTAGTCTAAGCTCCTTAGGCTGTGCTCACCCCTCACAAGTTGAGATGCTCTTTGCCCTAAAATTAACCAGAAACTTGGTCTTATTTTTCTTCCTAACAAGTTTTTACATTTCTTAAAAATATTTTTGGTGTTTTGTTTTTTGTGGTTTTTTTGGTCTCTTATTTTTAGTGTTGATTAGGAAGAGAAAGGAAATATGGAAACATAAAAAAATGAACAGCCCAAAAGAAAATATGTAAAATAATGTTTACTTTTTTCCTGTAATAATCTATCAACGGACGTTAGGTTGTGATGTTGAGCCTTTAATTATGTGACTTATTTATTATTTCATTATATATTATTTTCTTCCTATGAGAAAAGCAGTATTTAATGTCACAGGTGACAAAACACAGAGGAGAAAAACAAGCAGCGAGGTGAGGCTCAGTCACTTTAAGTGGGTTTCATATTTGCTTTTTGCTTTTGTTCCTGAGCCAGGAGCCTATAAACCCAATGAGTAAGAGCACAAATTGCCTTTCTCAGGTGCATGTCGCCAAGATAGGCCAGGAGGACAGGTGCTTTGCTGATGAAAAGATAAACAGTAAGGCACTCCTGGTGATATTTAGATAAATAACTAAAGAAGGAATTTTGAAATACCGACGTGCTACTGTCCAAATATTTACTCACTGAGCCTGGGAAGGAAGAAATTTTGGTCACCTAATATAGAATTCTTTGTTCTTTTCCATCTTGAAGCAGTAGGGTCTCAAAGACCCAAAGGAAGGGGGTAGTTTAAAAAAGAAATATAAGCCTTGCTTGTGGGGTTTCGGGTTATACCTACTGTGGGCTTAATTAAGCAAATACAATTTAGCAGTCTTGTATTTGGCAAAACATTCTTTCATATTTCATGACTGTTTATTTTAGGAGATGACTTTCCAGTTAGGCAGATTAAGATGTTTACTACGATGTGGCTTTTATCCCTCACTGTGCTGTGTTATCCATTGCCTATGCTATAGTAGATATGGAGAAGTTATTACACATGACCATGACCATTTACAAACAAATAGGAAGTTAGAGTTAAGCAGATATTTAGGATAGTTTGCCTTCCAAATATTCAAACCTGTGTTACTGAATATTTTTTAAGTTTAGCATTATTATTTGCACATCTATGAATTTTAGATGATTGAAAAAGGGCATACCACTGTGACCTTTTTAGGAAAGTAGAGAAACTTACTGGAGAATTTACCTAGGAACTTATTAAGACATTGCTAATCAATTTTATATTACATTATCTATATCTGACAGGTCTTGTAGGTAAGTTTTTGTTACTTTCTGTTCTTTGATTTGAAGCAAATTCTGCTGTCACAACAATTGGTGGTGCTGGGAGCATTCATTCATTTAGGCTCATGGCTCAAAGTAATGATTTAATCACTTCCTCTCTGAAGGTAGGGAGTTGATGAGAAAGACAGATGAGGAGCCAAAATCTGTTCTGAGATTAAGATAATGGACCTAACAAAAGGCTTATGGTGAAATGAAAGATTGAGAAAATAATTATACTTTTCTGAGGGAAACTGTTGAAGTTTACCAACTTTCGGAAGGTTTTATATGGCTTTAAAAAATCACATTCTTTACAGTGTAAGCATTGTGATGTAATGTCATCATTATAATATTTAATGATTAATCTACAGTTATTTACGTGTTTTGTTTAAACAAACATTAGAATATGTATAGTCCATATAAAGAAAATTCCAGGGTCATTTGGGGTTTTGTATGAATAGTTCCCATGTTTACATGTGAAAATGATCATTTGTGGAAGAAAAACAGAGCTTTCAGTATCCTGTTTTGGTTAGGCACTCTATAAAAAGTCTGAAATAGTGGAATCATCATAGCCCTGAGAACAAACGGTCAGACCATCATAACTTGAGCATAACCACCCCACGTGGGGACATGCTGAAAGCCGGTTTTTGGAACTGAACAGGGGCTGCAGCACTGAATCTCTGTCAGACACTTGGAAAACGTACCCGTTTATAGATGACAAACCCTTAGGGTAGAGCCCTGAGATTCTGAGAAACATAAGGTCTGCTTTACTTAATTTCCCCTCATTTACCAAGAGTCACAATCTATTTTTGTAAATAAATTCAGGAAATTGGTAAAGCACTTGACTCCATCCGTTATGCATCAGTCATTAACATGATTGTCACGTTTTTCCTGGCTCCGGAGCTGCAGTTGCTCAGAGCCTCCACACATGCCTGCAACCAGCTTAGAACGTCCCTGGTATGGCTGTGGCTGAGCTTGAACTACTTACACAAACAAGACTGCCCTCCAGTTTTGCAGAGAAGTGCACATCCTCTACTTTGTTAGTAAAGATTTTCTGTATTGATTCTGGCATTCTTTCCAAGCACTCCTTTTCACTTTTCACCCCATAACTATATTACACCCTGGGATAGAATGAAAGAGATGATCAATCACTTAGCGTACCAGCAGTCATCTCTCTCCAGCTCTAATTTTTTTTTGGGGGGGGAGGGGGGTTAAAACCGAGCTGATCTTAGTAACTTCAATTGTTCATATAGTAGGACTGGTTTTTTCCTACCTTCATTAGCCACTGAGTGTTGTTCTCCATGATGCTCTCCAGTGCTTGCAGCCTCTGCACCGAATCATCGTAATCTAGTGGTGCATCCCTCTGCACAGCATTGGATACGTAGGAGCTGGAGGAAGAGCGACAGTTGTCCATCTCCGGCAGGAGGAAAGTGTAGCTGCAGGACCCATGCTGGACCTGATACTGCTTTTTTCCTATGCTGTCCATGCTTTTGCGAAAGTTGTTGTAGGCTGCGGCCAAGACAAGATCACAGCTCAAAGTAAAGAAAACAATCTGCCACATTCTTTCTTTCTTTCTTTGAGTAATAAACCACCAGTTTAGCAAACCTCAAGGCACATAAGAGTCCAGAGTCCTAAACTGCTGTGGAAAATTCAAGGCTATGCTGGCATGGCTAAGTCCATCAGTGAAAGTCTTCTTTTTCCTCCTTTTTCAGTAGCAAACTTGGTTTTTAATGCTGTCTTCTCTCCAGGCACACAGTCAACTGTCAGATCGCAGTGGGAAGAATAGTCCTGCTCACTTGGAGGGCTGTATTAGCTTTAGAGAGCCGCTTTCATGTTTCTCTTTCCCCAGATTCTACAGTGTCAGTATCCAAATCAATCACTTTCCTTTCCTTATATGATAAGTTGATAAGAGAAGCCAGACATGTGTAGGGAGCTGCTCCGCCCCCCTGGTTTATCCGTTATCTTCCTGTAGGGAGGTCACTAGCCAGGCAGCAGGAAAAATCAGAGCCTAATGCTTGCTGTCCAAGCAGGACTATGTACTGCAGAAACCCTCTGGGAAAAGCCGATCAGTTACGGGACCCCTGGGCATTTCCGATGCACCACCCTAATTAAGTATTTCCTAGAGAGAGCAGTTGGGCTCTTTTGTCTAAAACTGATTTCACAGTGCTAAGCTGGCAAAATATCTGAGGTAGTAACTTTAATTTTAAAGTACAATGAAAGTTCCTGTTTTTTCCTTTAGGAATAAAAATACTACAAATATGTCAGGACTTCAGTTTATTTTTGTTATTACAAATAAAGAGAAAGAAGTTTGGCTGTTGTAAACTCTGCCTTCTCATAGGGAAAATAGTTTCATTGGTATTACTTGATTTTTGAACTGTTAGCTAATTTATACAAAATTTTTATTTTAAAGCAGTTTGATAGGAAGATCTCCCTTTTAAAAATTAGATTAGTTTCTGAGCTCTGATATTTGTTTTTTTAAGCAAAGTATCCACTTTAGTATTCAAAATAAACTTAAAATATACTGGACTGATTAACACTTCATTAAATTATTATAATGGATAGAGAAATTAGAATTTAAATAAGAGTATTTGAGAGAGGAAGACACCAACTTCTTATTATATCAGGATTTCCTCACATCTCATGATTTTGTAACATATTAGCAATAAATTGTTCCCACTCAGTTTTGGACTCAGGTAAATCACTTCCCCTTTTTAATTAACCTCTATGTCCTTACCTATAAAATTCAGGAGTTGAACTAACTTTCAAGAGTTATCTATTTCAATTCTATGGCTCTGTAAATTCTATGAGTTACTTCCTTCAGTAACTAAAACTTAGTTCAGAGATTAATAATATGCTATTTCACCAGCCTAAATATACACAGGAAAAAAACTTCCAGCCTTTGCCGAGATCTATTTATATCTCAGTGTACAAGATGTATTATTTTCAGTGAGTGGTAGAATATCGGGTACATGACTTAATGGACCACATCTACCCGTGAAACCCAAGTATTCAGTCTATTTTATGAAAGACCAACTTTCAGAGGGTTAAAGAATTATGATTTTAATTCACAGGTGAATATGGCAATTGAATAGTGAATTTTGTTTTCCTGGAATCTGTTTTCAGGAGACCTAATTAAACCTTTTAAAAAATCCATCCTATTACTGGGCTGATTCCCAAGTTCCCTCTAGAGCAGGGACGTCCATGGATGGAATTCATGGGCCCAGGAGCTTGGACAGGAAAAAAATATACATCTTTATTTGTCACTAAGCTGTAACTGAAATACAGCATTTCCTTTATCTAAGTATAGTTAACAAACAACAGTTGTCAATATCTGTGACTTTCTCATCAGTAGAAATTGTAGATATTTTTATTATTGATGTCTCAGCTACCTCTGATACTCAGCACTACAATGTTGTTAGACCCATGCTTTGATCCTGCTATTGAATATTTGAATAAAGTAGCAGATGTCATCTTCTGAGAAAGGAGTTCATAGACTTCCCCAGACTACCAAAGCTTCTTCTGTAGTACAGAAAAGTGAGGATTCATGCTCGAGAAGTGGCACTTTAGTAGAAGAGGTAGTTTGATTTCACCAAGATCCTGGCATACGGTTTCCACCAAAGGAACAAATTAAAGAAAATATACCCATTCAGGCAAAGAACCAGAGAGGAAAGCATTTAGATCAGAGATGAATCCTGTGTTAGAATCCTGGTTCTGTGTGACCTCCTGCAAATGCTTCATTTCTCTAAGCCTCAGTTTTCCTACTTGTAAAATAGAGATCATTCTTTGTAGGGTTTTTAGGATGAAGACAAAATGTAATAGTAAATGTTATTTAGGAATATTAGCTCCCTTTCTTTATAAGCACTTTCCATTAAATGGAAATCAGTTCTTCCACCATCAAATAGTATGTTATTCTCTGATTGAATGTGAAGGAGTAGAATAGGATGTAAATTTTTTCTTGTAAGTTTATCCACTGTTTGAAAAAAGCATATTATAAGGTATTAATATTGCATGTTTGGTTTTAAAAATCAGTTGTCTTTCAGGCAAATAGGGTGGTTTAAAAAGAAGAAACAGGAAGAGGATGTATCACAAGTACTTCTTGTCTACCAGTTTTATTTATATCAGGCAGTCTGCTAGTCACTGGGCAAAGAGATTAACACAACTGGGTTCCAATCTAAAGAAGCAAATAGTGTATTGAGGGAGAGAGACCCATAAATAACGAGGACGTGGTAAGAGGAAGAACTTTGAGTGCACAGAGAAGGAAGTTGATGTTGCTCCTGGGGAGCTCTAGTCTTGCATGCAGGTGAATGGACACTGTCCTTATCTAATCTCTAAAGATCAGAACATGGAAGGGCAGCTCCTTGCAGATTCCTAAATGGAAATGATTGGAACTAGAGAGTCAAGAGAAGCTCTGGTTAGACCAGAAACCTTTTCTGTGAAGGGTCAGATAGTAAATATTTTAGGCTTCACGGGCTGTAGGGTCCCTGTGAGAACTACTCAACTCTGCTGTTGTGACACAAAAGCAGCCATTAGCATGCGAGTGAAAAAGCGTGGCTGGGTTCCAATAACACTGTATTCATGGACACTGAAATTTGAATTTTTTGTAATTTTCACGTCTTGAAATATTCTCTGGATTTTTTTCGACCATTTGAAAAGGTAAAAACCATTCTTAGCTCACATACTATTTGAAACAAGGCAGGGGCTATAGTTTGCTGACCTCTGAGTTAGAACCGAGTGGTGTCTGTAGGGGGAATAGGAAGTGGTCAGTGAGGCCACTCTGCAGCTCACAGCCTAGTGAGAAGCGTGAGATGGACCAGGGAAAGAGGCTTATGAAAGGTGCAGGAACATCTGCCCCAAGAGAAAGTGCCACTTTGAAGCAGGATGTAAATGCAGTGCCTGCGAGGGAAAAGTACGTATGAGGGTAGAATAAAACACCGCATGTGCTCAGGGCCCACCTCAGGCAGCAGAGACACTCTCTGTAGGCAGAGCTGCACACCAGACTGTCACAAGTGGCCCCTGAGGATGTGCATGATGTCCACCCACAGGGGTGACTGGGAGACTAGCAGGAGACCCTCAAAGGAGACGGGTTTGGGGGAAGACGGGCTCGGTTCTGCCTTTGGCCAGCCCTCCTGCCCTCATCTGTAGATTCTCCTCCTGTGGTTGTTTAGTAAACACACAACTGGTAGCTCTCAATTCCTTCCACCCTGGCCTGTGGATAAGGAGGCTTGACTGTGGTTCTCAGAGCTGTTCATTTTCAGAGATCTTGGGTTTTCTTCAATGACTTGCTGACAGGATAGCTTAAGGCAAATGAGGCTGTGAGAGATATTCTTACAGGCTCCCCAGAAGCTGCCTGCTTGCCCAACCAGTTTTATTTTCCTAACAGTTCTGCTGAACAGCTGTGCATGATGCTGCTTATTTTCTTAATAATGTTTGTTTTCTCCCCGTATTATACATCATCAGCTGAAATTTCAGAGGCTCCCATTTATTCTCTGTAGAACTGTCTTGAGTTCTCATTATACTGTTTAATGGCACCAAAAAGACCACAATTACCTACTCCCAAAAAGAAAGAGATCAACATTACAAAGAACTTTGGTTTGCCCTGTTGAAGGAACATGGGCAAAAGCCAGAAGATCTCCTGTGGACTGTGGGCTGTCTGTGCCTCCCTCCAGGAGTGTAGGTCACTGGTGCCACAGATCCGCTGCTGTCTCAATCATGGAATCAGACAGATGACAACCTTCCAGATGCCCCAGGTCACCCAGAGCAATCTGTACAGCTCTCTCAGACATTTTGCTACATTTAAATGGTGTTGCAGGAAGCCAGAAACCAGAAAAGGATGCCAACTTTAAATCAGTGCAAAGTGGGGTAGCCCCCACACCATGAAGTGCCAAGTAGAATTTGCAAGTGGGCCCACGTGACTTCTGTTATTGGCTGGTGAGCCAGTTTAGTATCAGTATTTAACCAGAGTTATATCGTTGAACAAATCAAGGGGTGGGAGTGGTACCACCATCCTGACCTGGGGAAAGGTGGTATCGCTTTCCCAACTGATAAAATCCCCATGATATACTGCAGGTGTGCACTCTGAAAGAGACCTGTCTAATTGAAAAATACATGAAAGTACTGAGCTGCACTTAAAGGCACATGGGTCCCCTGCATTTATAGCAGTTCGTGCTGGGATTGTTTTCTATGAGGTGTGGGCAATACCTCCTGAGTCAGTCTCAGGCCTGATTTCTTCAACATGACCCACCCAGCCAGAGTCTGCTTTCCTCACATCATCACTGCCTGTTGGCCTTGGAGGCAATGATTGGTGCAGGCTTATTCAGCCAAGTTGCCCTTAATTTTTGGAAAGTGCCGTGTTGGTATATGAGGAACTGTCAGTGCTGAAATACCCTAAAAAATGAAGCTAAGACACTGTTTTGATTTTTGCCATTTGTAGACAGATGGGCACACTTGGGACTTTCAGAAGCCTGGCATGTAGAACTGGAGGGCCTTTAGAAACATCTTGGCGGTCTTTCCTCCCACCCTATCCCCAGCCTTTTAAAATTGGCTAAGTAAAATCAGTCAACATGTTCGTATATACAACTTAATGTTCAGTATACAGAGAAAACCGTTAGGAAGTTCACTGGACATAAAACTGTTGTTAGAGAAAAAGTTATTTTTACTCCTTTCCCCCTCAAAAATTGTATGTAGTAATTAATGAAAACTACAGAAGCAGCCACAACTGGCAAAAAAAAAAAAATTTTTTTTTTTAGCTTTCTGAAAGCAGCCACAAATGGCTAAAAAGAAAAAAAAAGACTTTTTAGCTTTCTGAATCAGGACCTTATATGATTCCTTTTATATGCCTCGTTTCTACTCCATTTTGATATATGTTGACCTGGACTTAAAGAACCACAAGAGCAGTCCAGAGACATTTTGAGAAAACGTTAGCACATCGACTGTTAGCACTCCAGAACTGCTCATCATGTTGAACTAATATTAAACCCTGAATCTGGAATGCTGTAAAAGATAATTCCCAGACATGGGATTTGGAAAAAGTACCAGAGGAAAACCCCTCCAACTTACTGTAAAGATAGAAGAAAAGGAAGAAAAGTATAAACATACATGTGTATAAACATAAGGTAGCTTTTGTTCCTGTAACAAATAAGGAAACCGAGGCTCGGTGAGGTGGGAAGACAAGAATTCCATCAACCAAGTGTATCTATGCCTTTGGTGATGAATTTAAGAAGAACTTAAAGTAGTAATTTTTATCCCAATTTTAACATGGCAAAACTCAAACTCCTTTGGAGAGGATCAAGAATCACCATTTATTACTAGTTGTCACCTCTGTGCAGCACAGACACACATCCCTAGTGACACAATCCATTTTGCTGCCAAAGACCCTTTGTGGCCTTCCGTCATCTTGAGCTGGAGCCTCCAGGTCCTGCATGGAAGCTCACTAGTGCCTGCTGCAGTATCACAAACTTATGGCATCTGTGAACAGGGTCCATCCTGCTGTTATGAGTACACAAACCCGTTCATTAATACAGCCCTGAAATCAAACTATTATTTACTAGCTTAGGACAGAATCCCTGGAAATCCAATGTATTGTCTAAATGCATCAATTAAACTTTATGTATACATTCTATCCACACTTCCATTTTTCTGTCTTTAACAATTCTTTTCTGCTTTTCTTTGCCTAATTTCATCCTACGTAGATAGCTGGAAGAATATGATGTATCTTTTAGAATAAAAACAGTTCCTGAAATGAAGTACGATGCCTAGTTTAGCACAATTTCCTGTGCTAGTTGCAATTAAATATGTATGCATTATTTGACATAAAATAGCCCAACATAGTTACTGCACAAATTAAGTGTCCTCTGCTTAGGATTGGGCATTGGGCTCCACAGAATTTACCTTTGTAAAAGTTGAGGTAATGTACGGATACTTTGTTGAAATAAGTATCTGACTTCCAAAGGAGGAGAAAAAGCCCTTTGCCAGATGTGTTTGCAGGCGGTTTCTTTTCCTGGGAACAGCCGTTTCCCTGCATTCCCCGTCGTGTTTTCACCCGCGCTGTACATAGAGTAAGCAAGTACAGCCACCGGAGCCCTGTCTCACAGTTATCTTTCTCCTTGCAACTGTCTAACTTCTGTTTGACACAGAACCTCAGAAACTATTAGTGGGCTCTTGTTGAGGGAAGGATCTGAGTAACAATATGAGAAAGTTTTTATTGTTCATGTGACTTCTCAGGTGCTTTGCATTCTTATTTGAGTTAAATTAAAAAGGTTAACAAGTACTCGTTCATTCTGACTTGAGAGTTTACTGTGAAATAAGAGAGGACAGGGTTTTTTTTCATTTTAAAGAAGCTTAAAAGATTCCTGAATCTTTTAGTTTGCATTGCCAAGAACCAGCGTAGCATCTGTTAAAGAACATTTATACTTTAAAGCCACAATGTATATCATATGTAACTTTAAGAACTTTGAAGGAAGAGCTTTTTATTTACTAGAAACTTGGGAAATAGCCAGGTAACTATTTTAAGATTTCACAATAAATTCCTTGAATTTTTAGGACTATTTTAGTTTATATAATTCTCCTGTTATATAAAGTTATCTCAAATGCCGTTTCATTTTTAAATATTTTTACGGAATATTTTATCTTCCCATCCAAAAAATTCCCAAAAGGTCAAGATACAGGTCACAACTTTAAAAAGGCAGTTGATGAAATTGTCAAATAACAGATGAGTACACTAACCTGATAATATTTTTGCCAGTAATTCTGTGTCCTGTTATCTCCCTGTAGAAAGAAATGCTAAACATTTTTTTCAGTGGATTGATATCAGTGATTACTGTTTTACCCATGACGTGTGTCAAGTTAAATAAAACCTTTCCTTTGACTAACACAGTATTTTATTAGAGATTTTCAGGTGAGTTTCTTAGTTATAATTTTTACGTTAAATGTTCCTAAATTCATTTCATCAAAATTGTAGAGAATTCAAATTCTGTTGCTTCTGAAGATATGTTGTCTTTTTGTTATAAGCATTTGAGTAAAGAAATATCTATATTCCTCACTATGAATTTTATTGAAGGTGGATAAATGGTATCTAGGATAATTTTCATTTAATCTAAATTTATATAATTTTTATCTCAATTATTGTTAAACCTTTTTTAAAAGAGGTAAAATGTCATATGTGCTATTTACATTAAGATATATTATCTCTCTTGGTTACAGGTTAACATAAATAAAATTGCTTATGTCAAAGAACTAAAAAAAGCACATGACCTTGTTTTGATATTTTAGTCCATCTGGCTGACTTAATATGAAAAAATCTTACTGTGGGAAATTAGGCTCGATTATGGCATTACATGTACAAAAAGTGGTTTTTTAACAGTTATATCAGAATTATAATATTATGCATAAAAGGAGGTGATGTTTGCATTGACTTCTATAAAATATTCTGTGTCCTTTTTGTCCCCTCATGAATCTTAGTTGTCTAATGATGGTTCAAACCTTTCCTGATAATCTAATATGTATACTCTCCACTTTTTCTCTTAAATACTATCCCAGTTCGTTTGGTACTCCATTAATGATAAACCATACTTCCCCAAAGTATCACATTTCAAGGAAAGGATCTAAAGTCAAAGAACAACTGATACAAAAGAGAAAATAAAAGAAAGTAAATTGTATAAAGACTGTAAAGAGAGGGCATTTATAGTGATATTAAGGTACCAAGTTCCCGACATCTGTTTCCCTCAAGGAAAAATAAAATTCAGCAATGTTGTTGAAAGCCCAAAGACTATTCTAGTAGAGTATTTACAGAAATAAAAAGTTATGTACTTCCCCCCAGAACCTGATGCATATTTCAATTATCTTTTTACTTTATAGATTAGATAGTGTTGCTTGACTGCAATAAAAATTAAAACAAAACAAGAAACTGCAAGAGACAGTATTACTCAAGAATATAAGTATCAGATCCACATATAACACTCACCCTGCTCCCTCTGTTGGTCTCATAACAAATAACAGGCAAAACTATCCATGTTATTAAAGTCATGATAGAAATTTTATGTAATTTTAGACTTAAGTCAATTGCACCTAATGTACAACCTGGAATGCTTTCATTTTAGATCTAATGCAAAAGAACACCCCAACATATGCAGAGGTTAAACATCGCATGCATGGAAACACATACTTGCTCTCAGTATAAAAACATTTTGAAGCATTCATTTAGCATAAGCAGAGCTAGGAGCTCTTTCTGTATTCTCTGGTGAGAAGGTTACTGCTGTTATGAAGGCAGAATAATGTAGAGGTCTGTACTGTCTCCATAAGGAATGAGTGTAGAAACCCAATCCTATTCGCATCAAGTCTATGGTCTAACATTGCTGCATGAAGTGTTGGGTAACTCAGGCAAAGCACCCGCCCAGGGAAGGCTCCTGAACCAGGTAAGGGCTAAGTGAAGAGTGGAACACTTTCAGTGTTTATTTAGATCAAATTGTTTACTTACTTAAAAAGAACTCCCCCCTACCCCATAGACTTAAAATTGAGGGAAATTACATTTCAAGCTGAGAAAATTGCTTGTGCAATTAAAAAAAAAAAAAAAAAAAAGGTACGAAACTACAGAACTTAAGGAAAATTACCCATAATTGAGCAAAGAGGCAGGGGAAGCGGGTAAACTTGGAGATGCCATCCAGAACTAGCTCCTCAAGAGTCTGCTTAGGAATTGGGTCTGTATCCTGAAGGAATGTAAAGCTGGTAGAGCATTTGGAGCCGTGGAGTGGCCTGATGTGATCTGGAAAGGCCCCTGCAGTGCTGTGTAGAGAAAAGGCTGGAAGAGATAAGATTAGAGCAGCGAAACCAGAGGAGAAGCTGCTGCAATAGTTTAGGTCAGACGTTAACAGTGGCCTGAGCTAGAATATTAACATGGGTTTCATGAATATTTGCAGAGGACATCTACAGGACTTCTAGATTGACTGTATATGGGAATTCCAGGAATGGGGTTGGTTTGGTATTGGGATTGACTTTTCCACTTAACACAACTAAAAATACTGGATGAAATAATTTAAGAATCATTTTAGAAGCATCAACAAAATGACAAGGTAATAAAAAAGTACAGGCCCAATTTAAGTGAGGGCAGGAACCCAGGGAATCAAGTGAACTATTAAACAGCTTTGCCCTTGAGCCATTTGCCAAACTTGGTAAACTTGAGCCTCCTTTTTCAAGGCCTGAGCAGTCTAGACAGAAGACAAAAGCTAGAGCCCAAACAAGTGGGAGAGTCTGATGAGAGACTCCTTCCAGGAAGACTCTGCCCGCAGAAGTAAATCTGCCCACCCCCACCTCTCCAGAAGAATGCAAGAAAATATGCCTGTCTCCAAGAATTGTAACTATAAGCTTACCCTTTTTGGTTTTACAGTACAATTTAAATGGTCAGAAAAAACCTAAAGCCATATGAATTTTTCTAAAGTGTTCCCAGGCTGATGATGATAATCCCTCCCCCACCCCCCAGGTTTGTGGTAGAAGGAAATGAGAATCTTTTCTGAAAGAATGCACCTTCATCATAGATTTCAAAAACAATTCTTACAGTTTCCCAAGGAAAACAAGCAACTCACAGACAAAAATAAATAAGCAAAAGAAAACAGTGTCATTAGCAAAAATCATGAGAAAGAAGAAAGTGAAAACAGACTGGCAAAAATTTCATATATGGAAATTATCAGACATATTTTATAAAATATCTCCTTAGTATATTAGTTTCCTAAGGCTGCTGTAACAAAGTACCCCTAACTGGGTAGTCTAAAACAACAGAAATCTGTTGTCTCAGTTCTGGAAGCTAGAAGTCTGAAATCTAGGTGTCAGCAGTGCCACGTTCCCTCTGTACGTTAGTCCTTTCTGACTGGTGTCCTTATAAAAAGAGGAAATTTGAACATAGACATACACAGGAAGAACGCCATATGACGATGAAGGCAAAGATTGGGGTGATGCTTCTACACACCAGCAAGCACCAGCGATTGCCAGCAACCACCAGAAGCTAGGAAGAGGCCCGGCACAGATCTCCCTCATGACTCTCAGAAGGAACTAACCACACTATACTTTGATCTTGGACTTCTGGCCTCCAGAACTATGAGAGAATACATTTCTGTTGTTTAAGCCACCCAGTTTGTGGCACATTGTTCCAGTAGTCCTAGCAAACTAATACAGCCTCCCCAACAGTTAGTAATAGGGAATTAGAATTGCTACCTTGCAGCCTCCACCAAACACTGTGACCATCTGGTTCTTATGCTTTCTGTTTAACCACAGGGGAAAAGAACTTCAGGCAGCTCACAAGTTTTAATGATGGTGAGAATTATGCAAAGCTTCATCTTACAACAGTTTCCTAGAAGTCTTCAGGCTCCTTAACTGCAGCCAATCTGTGTGAGACTGTCCTCCTTCATGAAGACCCAGCTCAAATATCACTTCCTCCAACATCACATCCTGTAGAAGGGTGGAGCATGCCAACTCCAGGCCCTGCACTTGTCCATACCTCTGTATAATAGTATTGCTGGGAGATTCATAGGTAATGCCTCATTATCTCACTAAACTATGAACTCATTAAAATCTGAGGCCAGGCCTTATTAGATTTGCTGCTACCATCCATTTTAACATGATTTCTGCACATCTCCACTGCACCTGCTCAGTTTAAGGCAGTGGCATCCACGATGAGATCTGAGAGATGCCGATACAGGGCCCCCTCCTATTCTGCAGAATTATTTTTCTCAGCTGCCTGCTAGGACAACATCCCTTTCACCATTGAGCCTGAAAGTCCTGCCGCTGGAATCATGCTCCAGACGCAAGATAACTCCATTTCGTCCCAGCCACCTTGGGCTCCTGTTGCAGGGGTGATCAAGGTGCTGTGAAGTTGCAAGTTTTGGGGCTGATGAAATCTAGTTAATCTAAGTAGCTAGATGCCTCTTCCTCAGAGCATTTGCAGTGCTGGTGCATGGACAGCATCCTTTCTTTGGGGCTTCTCTTCTTTAAACTGGGGTGCTGCTGGAGGTTTTTAAGTGGGCGTCTGTCTGCTCATCTCCTCAGGTGCTCCACAGCCTGTTGCATTTGAATGAAGCCACTACATATATAGGTCGAGAGCTTCAAGTTGAATGCACAGCACCTGATACAGATAAGGTGTCCAAATGTACAAATGACTGTCTAGTAAACATACTAGAACTTACACTTAAAAAACAGTGTTATCCTTCAAGATAATTTTTCAAGATTATATACACTTATTCTGCTGTGCCTATTCGAAACATTTTTAGAACTTATTTTAGATAGCTGCTATAAGCCAAAGGGCTTGTATTTGAGTATCCTCCATAATGGCAGATCTTCACTTGTTAGGGGAAAATAATTTTCATTATGCCCTAAAACCTCAGTGTTGTGTTAGGCTTAGTAGGGGCTCGGCACAATACTGTAATAGTATAATAGTATAAGTTTTCAGTGTTGTTTCCTTTCATTCAGTTCAACAAAAGTGAAAGACATTGTGCTACTTGTATAAGAGGCAAAAATTAGAATCCTCAATGACCTTATAGTCTAGAAAGATCTTCAGGTGATTCTTGTTAATTTTCCCACAGAGCCAGAGTGCATGTCTTCCACCTGCCTCCACAGTAGCTCTGTCAGACCACTCCAGGATTGAATGTCATGGAGAACAATGTCTCCTTTGCCTGTGTCCCCTCTCATGAGACAACACAGTGCATGTCTTCCACCTGCCTCCACAGTAGCTCTGTCAGACCACTCCAGGATTGAATGTCATGGGGAACAATGTCTCCTTTGCCTGTGTCCCCTCTCATGAGACAACACAGTATCTCCTGCATCCCTGAATCTGAAGTGAGGGGTCTTCCTGCCTTGATTAGGGGGAGCTTCAGTCGTCTTCTGGGTAGATCAGAAATGGTCTCTCCTTTCACCAACAGCTAGAAATACCACACTGGCATTGTTTCCCAGACACTTGACTGTCCTGATAAACATCTGGACCATGATCTTTGAGAGGAGTAAGTTTGGGCCAATGTGACGGCTCATGGGAGAGGGAAATGGGTGGAAATTCTTTCCCAAACTGGTATTTCTAGGAAAACACTCAGCCAGGACCTGCAGCTGTTCGCTGTGCAATATCAATTCTAAACAACATTTTCGTTGGCAAAAGAAAAGTGAGAAAACAACAAGGCTTGAAGCCTAAAACTTTGGGAAACCCCCTCTCATAGTGTGCTTATTTAAGGGCTTAAAAATATGCCTGTTTTCAGAATAGCAGAATGTCCAACTTTTCTATGCCTTTTTTCAGAATACGTATTAAATGTTTTAAAGATTAAAAGAGAAAAATACTTGATCATTTTCTAAACAATCTAAATCTCACTATGTAATTGGTTTCTTCCCCCTTTTTCAGAATAGACTATTTCATTACTGCCAAAATGCCAGTAATTTGGAGAAAACGGAAAGAATAGAATCATGTAAGTTAGTCAGCAATACAAAACTCTGCATAAAAGATGTGTACTTTGGACACGTGTCAACTGAAAGTAACAGAGATGTGCTGTCTGACAACTTCAAAAGAGAGGAGCATTAAGGCTAAGCAAGCAAGCGGGCGTTGCAGCTGTAATTCATTATGCATGAATAGCACTCAAAATAACGACTTGCATATAATAAAGTGCTCAGTAAATGTTAACTGTTGTTATGGGGGTTTATCGCCACTTTACTTCCATGATCTTTTTCAGTCCTCACAGAAACTCTTCAAGGTAGGTGTACTTATTCTGTAGTTGAACAAACTGGAGCTTAGCAAAGTTAAGTGACTTTGCAGAACTAAAGTTCAAACCCAAGTCTGACTCCAAAGCGCCTACGCAATCTGCCCGAATATTTACTTATTCGACCTTGGATGCACAGAGTTGGATTAATCCTAGTCCTTGATTCAGGACGTGCTCTCTCCATTGCTCCATGCGTGGCCTTCTTTTATTTTTTAATGCTATTGTTTGCTTGTTTTTAATAACATGATGAATACTGTAAAGTCACCACTCAGCAGGGGAACAAGAACACTGATACCTCACCTCTGCACCCCCCCCATCCCCTCTGTTCCATCCCTCTTCCCGTCCAAGGAAACATTGTTTGAAATCCTTTGTCATTCAGGATTCAAGCCCTTCCACAGTACGGCTCTTAACAGCTTCTTATTTCTCTCATTTTTCTCCATCACAAATAACGTGGCTTCCCAGCTCTGTGGCATTTGCTCCTACTAACTAGCCTTTCTTCTTAGAGTCTTTTACCTCACATGAGATTCTTGGCTTTTCAGAAGCCTTCCCTTTTCTTTCAGGTCCTGCTTTTTTTTTTCCTTTTCCGTGAAGTGCTTTCCCACAACGTCTTCACTGAGGGCCATGATTCTTGGAGAGTGATTTCTGTCTGTCCTCTGAAGTTCTGCACGTTCCTGGCACATAGTAGGCATTCAAGTATTCATCAAATTGAAACTGAGCTGTGGCCTATGTGGTCATATTCTGCAGTCAACTGAAACACCTTGGTAAAAATTGTCACTTTGTGTCTTGGCAAACTCCACCTGCCTAGCACGGTGCCTTGCTGAATATTAGGTGCCCAAGAATTTTCAAGGAGAAAGGATTGAGAAAATTAACTTTCAGAGTGTTTTGTGGATATTACAAATATACACAAATACAAACACACACGAGTATTTTTGAACACTTTCCGTGTGCCTGCAAGGCACTGGCTGTGTAGTGGAGAATAAAACATACAAAATCCCTGCTTTCATGGGATGTGAATATTACATTAGTACAAGGGAAGAGATCAAGCATGTGTGTGTGTGCGCGCGTGTGTGTGTGTGAAGAATGAGAAATCCTTAAAATAAAATAAGCTGGCTAAAGGAATAGAAAATGATGGAGGTAGGAACTGGTATATATTGCCAGTTAGACTCAACAGGAAATTTCCCATGTTTTATCTGGACTTTTAAGCTCATGTGTACTTCTGAGATTGTCTCTGTTTTATATAGTTATAAAGTGTGGTCAACACAGGTCTCTCAGATAAGACACACCTCAATGAAGTGCGGAGTTCTGAGAAAAGGATCTCTAGGAGCCTGAGGGAGGAGCCGGTGTGGAGTGAGTGAGGGCTAGGTGATGAGAATCAAGGCCTTTGGGGTGTGAGATCGTTTCTACATTTTGTAAATGGCTCTGAGAAGTTATCTTAGGTGGCAAAGGCTCACAGGGTGACTTGACGCAGCAGAGGCTGTATTGTTTTGGAGTCCTTTTTCTTCAAGATTATTGGAGTTTGTTTGTATTTTTGGTTTTAAGCCTCATCTTCTTTGGCACTTTATTATTATACCATCTGTTGTCCTAAATTTTTAGTTTTTACTACTTTCCAGTGGGTGGACTTTGTTTTGGCAGCTATTCTGGGGTTCATTTGATTTTACTCTGACCAATCCAACAGATGCATTGGTTATTCAGCAAGATTTGCTGTCTACAGCACTGTTTTTGATCACCTTCAAACCTTTCCAACATTCCTGCCATGGTCACTTCTTGGAAACTCTTGCTAATTCACTTATCTGTAATTGATTTCAAAATCAATACATACTTTTAAAATAATACTACAAAATTAGAAGCTGAGGAAGAATGGGACTCTTAAGTTCATCTAGTACAGCCACCATCTGAGATGGGAATTCCTCCTCTTTGGGAAATGTTTATATTCATATCACAATCTAGGGTTTAGTGAACCATAAGAAGTTAGAAGTTAATGCAAACAAATGTCACCCCTAAAACATATTTCAGCTGATTTAAAAAGAGACATAGCAGATGGAGGTTATTGTGAAAATAACTCCTACTGGACTGATAATTCTTTTTTATTTTAGGTTCTGCATATCACAATCCTTTTAGCTGCATATACCAGTATACATTCCAAGTGTACAATAAACTTATTACCAGAACACAATTCATTCCAGCCCTAACTCTTTCAGACCATTATAACTGGGGGAGGAAAAAAATTTAAAAAGGCTATCTTACAAAGCATTTCTCAGTGTTGGCTACAATTTAATCTTTTCCAAAATTTGACAATATAAAAATCAGTCTGTAGTAGACTGATTTACAGTAAAATGGTCCTCTTCTGGTTGTGTTTTCCGTATACCATCATATCCTGACAAGATTTAGCTATTTTGGGAAGTCCTTGCTTGTCTGTAGTAGACTGATTTACAGTAAAATGGTCCTCTTCTGGTTGTGTTTTCCGTATACCATCTTATCCTGACAAGATTTAGCTATTTTGGGAAGTCCTTGCTTGCAAACTCAGTTTTTCTGCTAACCAGGTTGGGTCAAACTTTGTCTGCTAGTTACACAACTGCTCCATATTTGATTAATACATAGCAAAACAGAGACAATCTCAGAAGTACCCAAGAGCCTAAAAGTCCAAATAAAATATAGGAAACTTCCTGTTGAGTTGAGTCTAATTGGCAATTTTGATTAGCAGGCTCAATGAATTAGTAGATAACCTGTTCTATTCCCACCCTAGTTCCAACATTCTTGACAGCTCCATAGGAGTAGTATTTTCTACATATAAACTGTTCTCCAGCAATTCAATTTGAGTATTAGGGGCAAAACTGTTTTTCTAATATTTTCGGACTAGTCACAATGTCTCTGTTTTCTGAATTTTTCTGTGGCAAATAAAGGACTTGTCAGCAGTGCAAAGAAAGTTCTTCTGCCTGATTGGGACTGCACAGGGAAAGGAGGTGTGGGTCCCGCTAGTGCCTAGCCAAGGTAAGGTGCAGTGTGATTATGCGTGGGGGAGAGCTACGTCTACCACGGCAGCTGTCCTGTGAGCTTCCTGTTTGAATGAGACAGTTTGGGTGAGCACTGCAGGAAAGCAGAATCAGCCTGTGTCTGCTGGAAATGTGGCTGGCGTAGTCACAGCTGTCTGAGAGCCCTCCCTTCAACACTGGCTCAATTTACTTTTAGCTCCTAAGACACATGATGAGGGTGCTCTGGAAGCTATCTGTACCATACCTCCTATAAAATAAGAGAATACTGTATTTTTTTCTTTTATTAAAATGTATTCGTGGCCTTAGGCATCACTTTCACCTCTGTCATTTTGGGAGGATTTCCATACACACCATAAAGAGAGAAAGAAATTACATTTCACTGCTTTTTTCTCTTTATAAAATAGAGTCTGGTGGCTGAAAAGCTTGGCCTATGCTTTATTCTTTGTGACCAATAATGCAATGGGATTGCAGGCAGACTTTTTAAGCACAGCAGCTTCGGTTTCTCCGGTGTGGAAGCTGGCAGCAGTGCAGTGCAGTGTACATGTTTCTGTCACACATCTTTATATCAGCACAAGTTCACACATACCTGTAACTACAAGCATTTTTCTCAAAGCAAACCAAGCCATCCTTCTTTTCAAACACTTGGGCAGTGATATAGCTGGACCAACTGAATTTCTCAAGCCACGTTGAGAAGATAGTTTTGCCTAGACACAGTGTAGTTCCAGCCCACCACCTGCCTTCACCTCCCTCCTCCTCTAGGTCATTGGGGTTGTTTCTCAGTTCATTTGTTGGTTTGTTTTTGAGCCTCATTGTCTTTGGTACTTCACGTGTGCCTTCTGTTGTCCTGAACAAGTGGGCCCCTGTCACCCTCCAGCCACCACATGCATCATGCAAACTTTCTCTGTGGTTGGAGGCCACGCCCACTCAGTTCTTGGGAAGCATGTGTCTTCATATGGAATTGAGACCAGCATGGTTTCAACAGGCAGGTATTGAGCATCTCTGTATGCCAGCCATGGGGTTTAGAAATGCACATGTGAGGGAATTTCTGGCAAAGAGAACACAAACTAAGGCCAAGAGAGAGAAACATTCAGGTTATAGAAAAGAAACCATGAACACTCCAGTGTGGACCAAGGGACGGAGATAAAGCCGGGAAAGGAAGGTTGGATGTAAGCTCAGAGCTGTTTATTTCTGTGGACCTTGAGAGCCTTTGAAAGCCTGCAAGCAGGTTTTAGTATGATTGATCTGGCAGTACTGTTCAGATTGGGCCTAAGGAATAAGAGATTTGGACACAAGTCACTGGCTTCAGTCTAATGTAACACACCTCTTTTGTCACACAAACCTCCCATAATGCAGGCGTCCTGACATGAAATTCTGGTGTCGATTCCTGTCTGATGGATCTGCTCCCAGTGGGCAGAGCTGTGACCACGGTGGCTTTGCCTCATGCCAGCATATCCACTCAGCCCCGAGCTGGTCCTCCGCCTGTGCTTCTTAGGGCTAAAGACAGCCACTTCCGTTTGTTGTTAACGATGGTCACCAAATTGGTGTGAATATGCTTGAACATCTCTGGTGGTGTGAATTTTATAGCCCAGAAGTCTGTATAATGCCTCTTTTATAAAAAAAATAATAATTGAAGGGGAAATGACTCACTGAAGTCTGGCAAATATACTTGTAGAGCCCTCTGAATTGACTTCTAACTTAACCACAATGATTCTCAAGTAGATGTCCTCAGATTTTCTGTGACAAGTCTGGATTAGATTCTGTTTTGTTTTGTTTTGTTGCAGCTCATGATTCTTGTTCCTCCAGCTCTGCTGGAGTGTGATTTCCACACAGCAGAACTCACCCCTGCACTCAAGATGCACAGCACTCTTTGTCCCCCATCTGGTCATGGCTGGACATGTGCACTGTCTCCAGTTTTTGACTGTTATGAATCCGATTATGATTTTTTGGCATAGATTGGTATAGAGTTATAAATCAGTTGGTAATTTTTCAGAAGAATAGCATTCTTGAAGCCTAGATGGTTTATTTTGGTGTCAAAAAGTTCTGGATAATAAGAGCACAGCCCAGTGCTTCTTTATAAGAATGCATTATTACTTGCAAGAAAGCTTTGATAAATATGAAAGCAAGGACATGTGGAAACCCGGTCCTGAAAGCACAGACACAGGCTAAATCAAAGAACCATGAATTATCTACACCTAGAAGCATGTGACAGGGGACACTTTCTCTTGGTTCTACTGATGATGTAATGTGTACTGTGTGAGTCTGAGCTCTCTGAACAAGTGAATATCTTCTGACATGTTGGGGGATAGTCCCCCTTGCAAAAGCCCTTCCAATATGGAGTTCATGGAGTTCTGACTTCAATTTGAGGCAACTCTGAGCCATTTTGTCTTAAACTATCCAGTGACTGGCCATCTTGGGAAAACAGATGAGGATATGTGGAGGTACTGAGGATCCAGAGCTGATCATGGTGGTGAGGGAGGGGCTGCTGACAGCACCTGCAGGACTAGGTCTTGAGGCAGGCTGTCACCAAACTCACCTGTACCTCCACCATGTTCACGGTCCAGGAGGAAGAGGCCGCAGCGCAGGTCTTGGTTAGACTTCCTGTTTCAAGAGTCAGGCCAATAAGACAGCCATGCATCTACAAATGGCACTGACCATTACGGGAGCAAGAGCTATAAATTCACTAAAGATTTTTTTAAGAAAATGTGAAAAAGAACAGCAACAAAAAGAAAATTGTATTTATGAGAATGTCCCTTGGAAACAAACTTTGTGGCTGGAAGGAATCATTTGATAATCTCTTTGGGGGTAGGATGAGATCCTTCCCCTCCTCAGGGGCATGGTAGAATTACAGGAGAGGATCAAATGTCTTCCAAGGAGGGTGGGCCCAGCTGCTTTTTAGAAGGACATGTGCATTTAGGCCAGCACCGAGTTGCTTAGGATGGTGCAAGCCCACTGAGCCTGTCTGTGGGGCCCTTGTCCTCTGTGCTCCGCCTCAACAATTGCCTGTCGTCCACATGACGTTGAGTGAAATTGTGAGTCAACATCAGTTTCACATGTCGCTAAATGATCAGCCTCTCCACCATACCTCTCTACTCTCTGTCCATCTCCCACCACTGTCTTCAGCCCTGGGGGCGTGTGTTGTGCTGTCCGCCTTCCCCGTCACAGACGGGCTGGAATCCCGATTCTAATGGAGTGGGGGACTTCACATCATTTGTAATCTATTTGTTACTTATTGACCATCAGAAAATACAGCCAACAAAGTAGAAGGGCAAAAAATCACAACATTGAAAGAATGGGATGGTGATCACTGAACATATTCTTTTGTTTTTACAAATAGATTTTTCTTAAATAATCACTATATGAAAAGTGGAGTGTAAAATAATCAGAATACCTACAAAATAAAATGACAAGAATTTTCCAGACCATCTTCTTCCTATAAGGCACATTTGTTCCATAGGGACAGATAGTAGAAAAATGTAGTGACATAGAAATAGTCGTTTCACAAAACTCAGACCTTAATGATATTTTTTTCACTTAAGAATTCTTTTTTGTTTGTTTTTCTTCTTGAAAAACAACTGGTACCTCAGTTTATGGGAATCTGCTTCAATACAAATTGGGACTGTGTTAGTGAGAAATATTTATGTTATACTTCCTCTCTTTCCTCATATTTTATTACTAAGGATATTGACATGAAAACAGGATCTTTGTATCCAATGAGTTCATCTACTGCCGATTTCCCACCAGAAATTCCAGGCTTTATGACATCAGTGTGTGTTACTCTGGATGTCATTTGAAGAGCAGGCATCTGGAAATGATGAAACCTTGAACAACAAAGTTGCTGTTTTCAGGAAGATGAGTTAGTAGGAAAGAAAGGAAACTAAACTTTACTGAGTCCCTACTGTGTGCCAGGCATTTTCATTTTTCATCTTATTACAATGTTTTACTAAGCTGTGCGATAAGAACAGATAAATAACCCTTCAGTCAACACTTCCAGTTTTCCTTGGTAATTCCAAATGTTGCTATGGCATTTGTTGCAACTAAATATCAGTAAAATCTCAAGTATGTTATGATTTTTAAGTCATTCTACAGCCATTTAAATGTGTTCATACCTTATTTGTCGTGAAATTGATTAAATGTGAAGAAGATACAGCAGTATATATTGGATAATTCTATATATCTATGCTTATAGAAATGAAAATAATTTAAAAGAGAAGTCTTAAGTCATACAAGACTACTTTTTAAAAAATCTAAAGACATGCACAAAAAAGACATGTCTTATACCCAGAAATTATCTTGCTGTATTACATTTCAAATGCTACCATCTTTTTTAAAACTTTGTGCATTAGAAAGTTTTTTTAAATAGCAAAAAGTTGGGAAATGAGTGCTAAAAAAATTTGCACAATTTTTAATGTTTTAGCACAATAAAAAAATGTTTTAGCACAAACATTCAGTGCTAAAAAAATGAGTAAATCATGAAGTTGAAAAATTATTTTTGCAGAGAGTTTTCAATAGCATGGGAGAGTTATAATGTTAAGTTAAAAAAAAAAAAAATGAAGATTCCAGCCATGTAATAATTATACGTAGAAATGAGAATGAACAATAAAGCTAGAACAGCAATTGAGGAGTGGCGAGGAATAACATTCGCTAAATATGTATCAGCCTATAATCATTTCATGCATAAAGAGAGTGAAAACATTTGTTTATGTTTTCTGAAATGTGTCATAAGCCAACATCGAGGAAAAGACAGACCCTGGGTGGGAATCTAAAGAGGTTGGCAGTTTCTCAAACTCATGACAAATTGCCCCTCAGCCACTAGGGAATCTATTTCTGTGTTCAAATTGACCAGGGACCTAGTCCAGAATCAGACTCTGAAACCAGTTTTTCTCATATGGCATGTCGGGTGCCTAGCTGAACTGAGTGAGATATTGTCACAAGTAATAGCTTTAAAATACATAAACATTAAACAAAAAAAAGATACATTTTGAAAAATAAACCTTGAAGAGCACTTTAAAGTTTTCAAGTTCATTCCCATGTGTTAACTCATTCGACTCTTACAGTACGTCTGGGTTACGCATTAGGTGATCTCTACTTTGCACTTGAGGAAATTGGGGCTGTGGGAGGTCACCATGGCCTCCTCACAGGCCAGTGGACAGGCCAGTAGAGACTGGCTTCAGTCTCAGGCCTCCGACCCCAAGGCCCTGTTCTCTCTGCTGCACTGGGATACCTCGTTCAGTGCAATGACTAGTTAAAATCATTCTCACTGGCAGCATGCCTACTTTTTGTAGTAACTGTGCTTATTGTTTTTTGGCTACAGTTCTCTCTGCTGCACTGGGATACCTCGTTCAGTGCAATGACTAGTTAAAATCATTCTCACTGCAACATGCCTACTTTTTGTAGTAACTGTGCTTATTGTTTTTTTGGCTACATCACAGTTGAACTCTAGGGCTATTGTTTATTAAGGTCTTCATCTCACATGGTGTTTGTAGATTATCAAATGCTGAGTGATAAACTCTGGCAATGTGATTCCTCACTGCTGGCCCATGAAGTCGTATACACATAAATAATAGAAATTTTCCCAGTGAAATCACCCCATGTGTGAAGTGAATGGTAGAGGAACGTAGGGATTTTTCTCTGCTGGCCTCCAGGTTTTAAAAAACCTGAATGTCCTTAAAATGCAAAAATATTGTAAGAGGCCTTTAGAAACATCTTTGCAGACTTCTTTCCAACACACTTTGTCAACCTATAGATATATACTGTATTTTAGGACATGTCATCCTTAAAGAAACAAATAATTTTGTTGCCTCCTGCTTCAGAATTATTGATAATCAATCAGAATTATTGATTCCAGGTAGAAGCAGCACCAAGAGACTTTTAGCTTCCACATTGCGATTAAATAAAAAGGCATTCAGATTCTTCTGGAGCAACCTAGTCTTAAACCCATAGAATTCCTCATTCTGATCCTTGGCATGCTCTGTATTTATTGAAATACAAAAGAAAGAGTTGCAAGTAATTTTATGGATGTAGTACATAGTGGATATATCATGTTCACTGTAAAATTCTTTCAACTTTGCGGTATGTTTAAAATTTTTCCTAATAAAATGCTGGGGTAAACCTACAGAACAAAAGTAGGAAAAAAAATCCATGAGGTGAACTTAGAAAGGAAAACTACGTAAAGCTCTGCTAGAATACTATTGCAATATCTTTTTTCCTTTATACCTACATTTCATGACCCATTTCAGGCATACAGAGAACAATAAAAGATAGTATAATGCCCACATACTGACCACTCAGCTTTGTCAAATCTTAATATTTTGTTATAAATTGTTTCCATTTTTTATTTGCTTTTTGTAAATTAAATATTATAAATATTACAAATTTTACAGAATATTATAAAGTTAAAGCTCCCTTTACATCTCTTTCTACCTAATTTTGTTCTTCTTCCTCCCTCCCTAATGGTAACTGCAGTCCTAAATTTGCCTATTTATCACATAAATGTATCACATGATTGTCACATAATTTTTACATGATTTTTCAGACATGGAGTTTACATGCATAGGGTTAAGGACACTTGTTCTGGCTCACATGTTGCCAGACAGGAATGCCACATTTAGCACTTCCTAGAAAACAGATAAGGTTGTTCTGTGCCTCAGTTTCTTCATCTGTTAAATGGAGATAATAATACCTGCTTTACAGTGTTGCTGTGAGGATTAAATGAGACATCTGAAAGCACTTTGTACAGCTCCTGGCAGATGATGAGCACTTAGTAAGTGGTGGGAGGTCAAAGCTCTCTAGAAGTTTAATGTCGTTTCAAAAGGAATCGCTTGGGTGTGTGACTCTTGACCACTTACAAATTCCAAAGGGACCAACTTAGTAACAGAGTCCTTGAGCAGTGTATTAGTCCATTTCTGTTGCTTATAGAAAATACCTAGAACTGGGTAATTTATAAAGAAAAATAAAATTTATTGCTTGCAGTTTCAGAGGCTCAGAAGTCCAAGTCCAAAGAACACATCTAGCGATGGTGACAGTGACCCAGAGGTCTCACATTGCAAGATGGTGGAAGCAGAGATACAGACAGACAGACAGACAGACTCTCCTTTCTCTCTCCTTTTAAAGCCCTCAGAACCACGCCCCTGACCACCATTTTTAATTCATTCACTACGGCATGGTCCCACAATCTAATCATCTCTTCAAGGCTCCACCTTTCAATTACCATAATAGGATTTCCCACCATCCTAACAGCCACAGTGGGGACCAGTTTTCTAAAACATAAAACTTGGGGGACACAATTCAAACTTCATGAGTTTTAGGGGAACATAATTCAATCCACTATAAGCTGTGAGCAATCCCAGAGTGCCTCTCAGGACATTCTGGCCCTCTTGCTTTGCAGTTAAGGAAACTGACTCCCAGGAGAGGGTCAGGGGCCCAGACTCACTCAAACCTTGGTTGGTGACAGAAAAGTACTGTACTGTGCCTCCTACTTCAGGGCTCATACCAAACACTGCCCCACCCCATCCTGCCCCACCAGCCATTTGAGAAGACATCTGCTGAGAAAACCTAGCTGGCTTCTGCCACCAGTTTATATTGGATGTAAAGAATTGTTACAAATCTCACTTGATTATAAATCAAACACATCATGGTTTTCATGCAAGAGCCAATTTTTGTCTTTTTTTAAACCAAATTCATTCTAATGTTTAGGCTATATTGCTGTCATTTTGCTCTATTACTTTTTCTTCTTCAAATAAAGAGCTGTATTCTTAACTCCTCAGTCAAATTGCTACCTCAAGACTGCAGTTCATACACCATGTTTTATTGAGGGATTTTTTGTCTTTGCTTGAGTTGAGAAGGGGTCTTGGGCACCTTTATAAATGTAGATTTGAAGGGAATCCTATCAATGTATTTTTATCAAGGTAATGCTATGAAATTGTTGCATAGGACTTCTCCAGAGAAGACAGCCTTTTCCTTGCAGAAGATTTTCTTTTGCAAAGATTGCATTAAAGCATTCTATTAAAGCAGAGCTGTGTTTACTGCTTTCTTCTTATGTGGAAGTGGCAATCCGTCCATCCCAGGGGCTCTGACTGGCACTGCAGGCAGTCTTCAAGTAAACAGAAAAGACAGGTGATGCAGAGAAAAGACAGGTGGTGTGCTGCCATCTCTTCCCTCCTGCATCCTCTTGGGGTTTTCATCTGTCCACATTTTCTTGTGGTCGGTGCCTTACCAGGTGGCTGTCCAGGCCAGGTTGGCTGCTGTGTGTGAACAGGAGGAAGCTAAGAGAGTATAGCTCTGTGCAGGGAAAGGTGCCAGGCCTACCTGCCCACCGTCTCTCTATGTGCTCAGGGCATACCTAATCAGGTGCATTCCTGATGTGGAATCCTGGAGAGTGTTTATGGAAAAAGATTCTTTGTTTTAAGAAAATTCAGCACAGCACTCTGAGCTGGGTCACAGCGAGTGGAGCAAGTATTGTACCCAGAGCATGTCATTACCAAGGGAGTCACAGTTGTGGAATTTTACCAGTGTTTTCGTTGTAGTCCAGCCCTGGGATAGGATACAAAGGGCTTCCACTCCCTTGGACCATGTTAAACTTTCCAAAATACACACTCATGGGCCCTCCGTTGGAGCTCCTAGGGCATTACCATGGAACAAGAGTCACTGATCACATCCAACCAACTTTGAAATCATGGGCGAATGTAGCATCTTATAAGTCTGTGTTGCTGAGGGTGTCCTGGGCACGGAGACTGCTGTCATTAAGCCAGTTCCCTGGAAAAGATCGTTCAGAGCATCGCCAGCTGGGCTTTTTTCTGTAGAAGAAAGTAGTGACACTACGATCACCTCAGTGTTCTTTTGCAGGGGCTGCAGAGGAAGATGGGGTTGGCCTTCATGCTGCCATCTCCCATTTCTAAGGCGGTATAGGGAAGGAAGCGGAAGCAAGAATGTATCCAAATTAAAATTATAGCATATGCTGAAAGAGCCTCTACTCTGAATGTCAGAGAATCTGGCTAGAGAAGGACCTAATTTGAAGGGATTATTTATATATCGGCGGTATAGGGAAGGAAGCGGAAGCAAGAATGTATCCAAATTAAAATTATAGCATATGCTGTAAGAGCCTCTACTCTGAATGTCAGAGAATCTGGCTAGAGAAGGACCTAATTTGAAGGGATTATTTATATATTATTTAGAAGGAGGGATTATTTTAGCTCCCTCTCCTCAGTGGCTCCATAGTGGCTTTAAACTTTTCTTTAAGATCGAAGTTTTTCTAAACTAGTTTTGACTTATGTATTAAAAAAGAACCTTTTGTAAATCTTAAGATAATTGTCAAGAATAGGAGAGTTGAGGCTGAGTCTGTCACTAACTTAGTGACTTTAGACTAATTACTTTATCTTTCTGCCCCTTGTCCCCTCCACTCCCCCTGCCCATCAGTAAAATAGAGGTGATTCATTGATCCAGAAGCATTTCCCGGGTGCCCACTCTGTGTGAGGCGCTGCCCTGGGTACAGAAGAGGCGAGGACCCCTGCCTTCATGGGGGTCTCATTCTAGTGGAGGAGACAGACATAATGAAGAGCAGAGAGTCCATCAGGGTACACAGCACTGAACTGTGTCATTGCGAAAGTGAGTGAGTTAAAAGAGGTGAGGAAGTTTGCCAAGTGTGTGACTAGGGAAGAGCGTTCCAGCTGTAGCAAAGGACATAGAGACGGGGCTGCTGGAGGAGCCCCGCAGGAAGGGGAGGCAGGACGGTGGGAGAAGGCGGCTGCGCGGCCAGGGGGCTTCCTCTGAGAAGCGGGAGCACTGCGGCTGGAGTGACGACTTGCACGCTCCAACCAGTCTCAAGGCAACCACTGTAGCATCCGCGCCGGGAAGAGACGGTGGGTTAGAGTGGACATGGATGGTGACAGAGAGGAGGGCCGGGCAGGGGAAGCACTTTGCAGTGGCTGTGCCCGTGAGTGTGGTAGACGGGGTGACTGATTTTCAGTTCACAAAAGTGAGGAGGATTCATCTCCAAAAAGGAGCCTATGAAAGTCAGATGAATAATTTAAGAAAGAAATAATAATCACACGGGAAGTTTTTTTAACTTTTATTTTACGAAAAGTACGTTTACTGTGTTCCTCAGGACAGTTTGTCACGTGTGTAGTGCACATTCAGGGAGTGCCCCTTCTACATGTGCTAGCCATGCTGAAGAAAATCAGCCACAGCTGACACATTTTACCTAAATGAAAAGGATATTGGGAGACATTTTGCTAATTTTACTGGGCTCCAATCTCAGCTTTGCCACCACCTGACACTGTGCCTTTCACCAAGTCACATCATCCTCTGGGCTCGAGTTTCCTCGCCTGGAAGGTGGAGGGAGGGGGCAGCGGCTGCAGCGTTCCTCCTGGAGCTCCACCAGCTGCTGAAGGCCACTGTGTCGCGGCCTCTGAGCTGCACCATCACTGGTTATAAACGATGAGTTGAAGGTGTTTATCTGTTGAGGGAAGTAACCTCACTAGTTAAGGTGGTTGGCTACATTGCATCGTGTGCCCGAACACAGAATAGCCAGCAAAGTCTAGCCATTAGAGCTATGGGAGATGCCCCATGAAATAGGATGGGCAGTTCAGGAAGCCAGAAGTCTGGAGCCGAGGTGGAGAATGCAGAAGCATGCGAAGCGTGTGGGTGTAGATGAGGGTACACAGAGGGGCACAGGGCTGACGGGTTCCCAGGATCCCCAGTGGCCAGCACAGAACCAGGAACACGCAGATTCCTGTGGAACTGAAAGGACCCAACCAGATCAATTCCAAGGTAAATCCCTGTAGTGCTGAAATTCATAGCCTTCTAAAAAGTTAATGCATTTGCAGAGGAGAATGATCATTATCAGCCACACAATGGCTAAGGCCAAGCTGAGAATATGTAGAAGGATGAACACTGAAGAATGAATGAGAAACTCCATATAGACGGCAGGATGAGATTCAGCAGCCAAAACCAAACAGTAAATTAAATCAGCAGAGAATCTGAAGTAACTCTGTAGACTGCACTTAGAGGTAGGAAAGGAGCAGTGGTGTGCAGTGGTCAGGAGACAGGGTTGGAGTCCAGCAGGCTGGACACATTGTGCTTCTCACACCTGCTGTAGCTTCCCTGAGCCTCCGGGAGGGTAGTGCCATCACTTCCCAGAAGCCTGCCTGGAGAATGGGATGAGCAAACCTACTAGCAGTCGTCCTGTGCAGGGCAAGGTCTGGATCCTTGTGAAGCCTCCACAAGTGTTATCCTTACCATCATTACTACCAACCTGGAGGCAATACTGAAAGACAGGAAACAGAGGCGAGCCAGTTTTCTACCATTGTCTTATCATGGCTTATGCAGATGTCAGACATCTAGAAGGAAACTCCTTAAAGACAGTGCTAAGTATAGACTCTAAAGCAAGGGCAGGCTACTTTGGCTATAGGTGGTAAACATGCCTTATAAGTTGGATTTTATTCCCACTGGCATTGCAAATACTGGAGATGGCACAGAGATTTAAAAAACAAAACAAAACGGTAACAAACAGCACTGTGGGCCCGGAGCTTTTTCCCAGTCCAGAACATTCACCCAGCTGAAGGGGCAGCTGCGTTTTCCTCTAGGGGCTGTTGCTGCTGCAGATAGGAGAATCCAGCAAGCTGATGGATCAGTGCTAGGGAGGGAGAGAGAGTGGTGAGGGTCCCTGCTTCTTTCATAATCTGTCCATTTCTAGCTACGTATGCATTAAGATAGTCCTACTGTTCCCAAGCTGTAACTCTATGGTGCTACTTCTGAACTCACTCCTTCCCTAAATATGCCATATTGTCCCTTAATGAACCCACATAACCTTCTTCTCCCACATAAGCGCCGTCCTAGGTAGGTGCTCACCTTCATTTACCTGTCTTTTTAGAAGTGACATGAGCTCCTCAAATGCAAAGACAATCTTTCTGCCCTGGCACTTGACATAGAGTCCTCCACTGAGTACATGCTGGTCGGTGATTGCTGAATAAGTAGCCCTGTTCCAGACAGTGCTGTCATCTTGCAGTCAACATTAGCTCAGCACATCTGCAAGTACCTGCTTACACCTAAGTCCCCATAAAGAGATGAAAATGTTCCCCATGCACAGAAATTTGCAGTGGGGCAGGAAGGAGGGAAGGGAGACAGCTCTGGGAGGCAAAGGAGACTAATGGGAGATTCAGTGTGCTCCTGGGAAAGATGGTAGATTCCTGGGCTGAACCTGGGGAATCAGGGATGAGAAGGAGCATCTGTAGAACAAGTCTAGAAAACAACCCAAGAGCCAGCTTTTCAGAATCCCATGGTCAGGAGCAGAACTCATGCAGGGAATTCATGGTCAGAAAGTAGGAGGCAAAGACAGAGAGCCTGTGAAAGGCCAAAGCTCGGTCCCCAGACTGAGATCCCAAAGAGGGAAAAGAGGAGACCGTGGTGCTCGTGGGTCGCTGAGAAATGTTGGCCAGGCGGGGCTTCACGTGCGACCACCAGCCTGGAGAGCATGTCAGCAATGGAAGTGTTAGACTGGAAGGTGTGTGCCTCCTAGAAAAACTCCCCTTTGACTGCTTAAAAGCAGTCTTTCTTCCTTAGTAGTCAGGAAGCCCTGTGACTCTTCTCTGCCGTTGTTCTCAGCTAAAGCAAATGTGAGCACACGTGTGTCAACTGAGGGCCTTCAGGCGGCTCCAGAACAGCAGTGGGAATGACATGCTCTTATGTTTGCCGCTGCGATTCATTGCTCAGGAAGGAAGAACAGAGTGAGAAAAGGGGACAGAGATGGGCTAGGACAGCCGGGCACCTCAGAGAGCTGAGCTGTGGCTTTCCTGTTTGATGCATTTCATAATGTGACTTTCAAAAATGCAGTGCTTTAAATTTTTTTCTAAAGAGCTGTTGCTCTCACTTGAATGCAGTACTTAAATGCATGCACACACGCATGCACACATGTGTACACACACGCGTACAACCTCTAAAAATCGTGTTTACTTCTGATTAGTTAAACCGTATATTTTTAAAAGCATAAAATCTATTTAGATGGTACTTACGGCAAATACACAACTTTTTAAAGTTTTGATAAAAGCAAAAATTTAAAGAGCACCTGGAAAGTGAGAATATTTCTTTTAACTCAGGTTTCCATGGTCATAAATAGGAAGGTCTCTTTCTAATCTCAATATCTTGAAAAGAAACTTGATGTTGTTACGTGATTACCTGAAAGGAATGCCTTCCTCTTAGTACCGGAAGGATATTTTTAAGAGAATGTTAAGCTTGTGACAGGAATTATTGATACCTTTGGAATTTTTTTTCAAGTGACTCAGGCTTTCTTTAAGCCATTACCTGTGAATTAGTCAGGGACTGCATGACGCCAGTCCCCAAACTGTTTAAAGTAGAGCACAACTTAGTGAAAGAATGAAAAAAAAAACGAGGATGTTCTTTTGTGCATTATTCTTATCGTGATGAATGATGCTTGTTTTCCTCTCCACTTTAATTAGAATGTTTCTACATTTGCCAAAGAAAATGTTGGAGTGGAGACAAAAACCTGAAATTATAGGAACAGGGCTTGATGTAATAGCTTATTTGTAAAGGAAACACAACTTGTTTGGTATTTTATTGAAACAGGAAGTTCAGAACCTTAGCACACACAAGTACAACAAATTCTCAGGTGCTTGTTGAGTCATCTGTTGTTGGAAATAGTCTCCTGGTAGTTTTCCCCTTGATTTACTTTTTATCTTCATTTTGTTTTTTGAAAGTAGTGGGGGTAGGAAATTACATAGAGATTCAGGTAGAGAATGTGTACATTTTTAAAAGTATATCAGCTATCAAGGTTAAATAAATAAAGCAACCAGGTATTCTCTTAAATATATATATGCATTACCATAATTACGTATGTACAAAATGAAGTAAATCAAAGCAAAACAATAATTTTCCTCAATGCAACTACTACTCTAAAAGTAACAATTAGGGGAATTGTATTAGGGATTAATAAAGATGAAAAGTATCGTGATTTTATTTGTGTACTTTTTCCTGTTTAGTGGTCAATAAAGTAAACTTTTAACTGCAGGAGCTAGCTAATATTTTGATTTGTGTATTAAAAAGTTGCAGAAATGTCTTGAGCTGAGTTGGTAGAGACCCCGAAATGTTTAGGTTGGAATTTCCTGTTCTTTCCCAGAAGGTTAGGCTAGGACACTGCTGTAAAATATGCAAAAACTGCAGCCACCCTGGCAAGAGTTCAGTATTTTAAAAACTCACTAGTGTGCTGGAAAGTCTGCTTCTAACGGAACTTAGTGAGGAGCCCAGGAAGGGGCCCATCGCAGAGTGCCCAGCAGTCCCTGCCAGGGATCCCCAGGCCTTCTCTTACTCACTGTGGGGTGCTGGCCTAGCCATCCCAGCCCCTCTGCAGCAGTGCCTCTTTCTGATGTTTAAGAGCCTAGTACTTCAGGTCCATTTACAACTGCCCACTCTTGTGGATGGAGTGCAGCTCGCTCCTGCAGTTGGGGTGGCGTGGTCAGCCTTCTGCTTTGTGTGACGTCTCTCCGGGGATACGGACAGTTGTGCGTATTCAGCTGCATGCTGACCTTACCTCCAGCCTCCACACAGCCAGGGTCAGGCTTGCAATGTCATATCTTCTCCTAGACTGGCCAGAGAGTGTAAACATGACAAGACAAAAACCTTACAGCTCTATACTGGAAAATTTCCCTTAGATTTTCTGTTTGTTGACTGAGTAACACTGAACAAACTGATATTACTATGAAATGAAATGACTGGATCTCTATGAGCATTTTTTTAAAAAAACATTGTTTGGATAGGTAAATGATGCAAGAGATACATAAGGTAATTCAAGAAGTGCTGCAGGCCATGCATGGAATCCTTCCCATTCCCTTTACAGCTACAGGTTGCCCCCACCTCCAAGTGTGAGCACATTGGTAAGACACCAGCTGAAACTCCTGGACAGACATCCCAACTGGAAAAAGCATAACACAGCACTTGACACAGTGTGATGAGCAGTTCATAACTGCTGACACACCCATGTAGAGACAAATGACACAGGCCACTGCAAGAGAAGGAAGGGAGAAAATGGGCTGAAGCCTCAAGGGAGGACAGCGTAAAGTTCCCTGTGAACTGGCCTGGCTCACCTGTAGCCACACAGGCTGGAGTCCCAGAGCCATGTTCCAGGCTCCATTGTGTGAAGCCAACAGCTGTGTTTTTCAGATGCTTCTTCCTCCACCTGCACCTTGCTGTTCCTAGTATCTTTGTAAATATATCTTTGGAAAACAGATTTCAAGTTACACTCTGCTTTTAAATTTCTAGTGACTTCCCATTGTCTATGAGTTCAAGTTCAGACTTTTAAGCAAGGCGTTCAAGACCTTTCCCCAAACTTGCTCTCCTCGCCCTCCCAGAAGCTGCCTGTGCTGCCCCTTTTCCTCTGCCCAAACACCAGCTGCCCACACAGGACCGCTCGCCCTTCCCACACCCAAAACCAGGCTGTTTGTGCCAGTCTCCCTCCCTCCAGGCCTCAGCACTGTGACAACTGCTACCTGTCCCCGTCCTCTATCACACATGCACACACACATCCTTTTCCTGATTATCTAAAGGACGAGTTTTTGTGGGAAGCATTCCCCAGACCTCCTAGAAAAATTAATTTTACTCTCTTTTATGGTTTCATAGTAATGTTTTTATATCACCAGTATAAATACTGTAGTATAAAGAGATAGTTAATGTACCATAATTAACTGTTTCTTTGCTACATTATGCATTTCTTGAAGGCAAGGTCCACGTTTTTTTCATTTATTAAATCCCATATATCATAAATTGAAGACTCTCCATAAATTTCTTGAGTTAAAATTGAATCTGATTGGAAGGCAGTAACAAGGCACAATATGCTGTGTGGATAGAGTTTGGGAAGAACAGTGTCCTTGAGCAGAAAGACTCGAGAAGGGTACCGGTTGGTCAGGATGGAAGATAGCTAGGGTCCAGATCACAGGGGGCCATAAAGACCAAACGAAGAGCGTTATGCTTTATCTGACAGGGTTTGGAGCCAGAGAAGCACATGCTGTCCATTCTTTGTGATGATTCCCAAGTCAATGAAGTGAAGGCAGATGGAGGCAGAGCTAAAAGAAGAGTCCTGACAGGATGGGGCCCAGCAACTAGGTGTGTCCACAGGGTACCTGGCTGCAACAGTGGCCGTAAGAGTGGGAAGAAGGGCCAGATCTGACACTGGGGAGAATCCAGGGACCCAGGAAGGATGGACAGGAGGGAGAGCAGGGGAGGAGGAAGTTGGGGAGTGGGGAGCAGGCAGGCAAGGCTGGGCTCTCCCACTCAGAGAGCCCCAACGTGGGGAAGGCTCCTGGCCTTGCAGTGCATTTCCTTTCCTTCATACACAGCAAATTCCTGGTCAGCCTTTGTTGTTGGCTTGTTTGGTTTGTTGCTTTCCTTGCTGTTTACAGCCTTCGTGTATTTGTAGACAGATCTTATCTCTTTCCCTCTTAGTCACCTCTTGGCCCAACTCTGCATATTTTACTCTTTTAAACTCTGCTCCTGGGTCTGACCTCT
This sequence comes from Galeopterus variegatus, assembly GCF_000696425.1. Taxonomy (NCBI): domain Eukaryota; kingdom Metazoa; phylum Chordata; class Mammalia; order Dermoptera; family Cynocephalidae; genus Galeopterus; species Galeopterus variegatus. Next base: position 238,750 of record NW_007726860.1, on the reverse strand, counting down.
CCACACTCTCTGAAGCATGTTTTGTGTTTTCAGATTTTATTCCATTTTGACTATTTTAAGAGATGCAATAAACTAAATATGGCTTGGCAAGTATGGTCTTGAGATAGAAAAAAATGAATAAAACTAAAATATATGTATGTGCATATGTGTGTGTATACATGCGTATTTCTGTGTATCTGTGCACATGTGTATATGTCTAGGTGTGTGTAACACCAAGCCAAACGTTGAGATCCCCTTACCAGTCATCTTTAAAAAAAAAAAAAGAAAGAAACAAAGTAGGTTTTGTAAGGTTTAAGAAGAGATCCGAACTGGGATGTAGTAACTAACTCTGAAGCCATCACTAGTCACTTGCATCCTCTGAACTTTACATAAAGTCAATATTCTGTATACTATAATTCTGTATTACATTAAAAAGTAGGTTTACTAAGGTATTCAATTTCCATAAAAATAAATGTGCTTTTTGTAATGCCCAATTTGCATGTGAGTTTTTAAAATAATTTTGGAAAAATATCAGGGACATTTACAAAATCACATTATCAGTATTCAAATAAGTTACTTTTTTCACTTTGATGTGATTTATTGTACTTTCATGTGACATTCTACCTCGGAGAGGCCCTTTGGCATTTGCCTCCTTTGATCCTCACTCCTGTTCTGGCTGGTAGGAAACAGGCTCCGAATTGTCGAGGCGCTTGTCTGCTAGCGAGCTGGGGACTGGGACTAGAGCCTGGTCTTGGATCTTTCCTGTTGCGGTCTGCTCAAGCCTCATGCCTGTGGCAGCGCAGGGTAAAGTGGCTTTCCCGGGTCGCAGTGCTCCTCCACTCTGCTTTCCCAATGACAGCTCTCACAGGAAGCCTGGTTCAGCCCCGTGAGGCCAGTGGATGGGTTCCACGCTAACCTGCCATGTTTCCCCAGTAAAAGAGCCTTTGAAAGAGAAGTAGAAACAGGATCAGTCAAATTGGGGCTCTGTTTCGGACTCCAGTATCCATTGCCTGATTAACCTCACAGGCTATTTGTTTGGGTGGGTTAAATTACAGTGGAATGTGAGAGAGAATGTCTGCATTCTCCATCATACTTTTATAACATGGACAAAGTTTCTTAGAATTTTCAAGTTAAATGAAATAGAAGCTTTTGAAATTGGCTTGGGGGAAATTGAGTTGCTAAGTACAAAGGAGTTAAGAACGAAGAAGTAGATCAGAAGGAACCATAGAATCAAACATGTTCAAATGGGAAGAAAATTAAGAAATTATCCAGTGCAGTCCCGTCATTTTATAGGTGAAGAACTAAGGACCAGAGAAGTTAAGTCATACTGACCATTCCTGTGTCACTCCATGAAGAATTGGTTACCCCTCGTCATCCTGACGTTCCCCCTAGATGTCTCAGCATCCTGATCCCACAGCCAGCTCATGGGTGCAGAACCAAAAGGAAGCCAGGCCAGCCCCTGCTCTTTCTAGGCCCCTAAAATCTGGAGTGGGCACTTGTGTTGGGACGTTTTTTATTCCTTTTTCCAAATGTTGACATCCAAATAGGACCTTTTCTTCCTAAGAGCTCGTCAGTTGCCATTTTTCTCATCCCTCCCTGTGCCCCTGCTCCCTCGGGAGGTCATGTTCATTGCAGAAGAGCTTAACCCAGGGGAAAGTGTTTAGAAACTAGAGCATTCCCCAAAACTCCAGTGTGAGTGGATCTTCAGAAAAGTGTTGGCAGGGTGAGTTTCTGACCAAAGACTCAGCAGAAAATAAATCATGGATATGAATGATAATATGTCCTTAAATCAAGATGTAACATTATAAACCTCTGTTATCTTATAAAATAATAATATTGTACTTTGAGTAGCCACACTATATATGCCAGACTCTGAAGGGAGAACAAAGACTAACGGGACACAGCCTTGCCCTCCAAGCCGAGTCCATAGGCTGAGGTGAGGGTCATGGCCACTGGCCTGTGCCTTCATTGGGAGGAGGTCAAGACAGCAAATTTTATTAAGCTTTGGAAATTACAAAATGTTAAGAAAAAATTTACCTTTTAAAAAAAATAAACTCAGATTGCTAAGTGTTGTTTTAATAAGAAAAGTTTGTAAGCAAGTTTTTAAACTTTTGCTGAGCTCAGTGGCTCTTCTAGTCATCAGATAAATTGATAAACCCAAAAGGATTACAGGATGCTACTGAGGGCTTTTCTCATACTTTGAAGAGTGTGCCTGATTATAAGTATAAAAAAAAAACAAACTCTTAAATCCTTGAAATGATAAAGTTGTTTCCACTTATACATAGAATAAAATATCTAAAACATATAGGAACCCATAAAAGAAAGAGGGAAAAAACTTTTGAGAAATCAAATGTAATTCAACCCAATTCAAACTTGAAAATTTACAATATATCAGTATTGCATTTTGTAAATCTTCAACCAAAATATGGCTTTGAATAAAAGCTTCATGAAAAAACTGACCTATATAAGGTGTGTGGTTGGGCCGGCCCGGTGGCGCACTGCTACAGTGCGCCGCTTGGGAGCGTGGCGGCACTCCCGCCGAGGGTTTGGATCCCACATGCAGACTGGCCGCTCACTGGCTGAGCGAGGTGCGGGTGCAACACCGAGGGTTGCGATCCCGTTGCCGGTCCCGGTCCGGGCACGACACTGAGGGTTGCGATCCGTTGCCGGTCACGAAAAAAGACAATAAGGAAAAAAAAATAAAAATAAAAAATAAGGTGTGTGGTCATTTTCTATTAAAACAAGATTCCTGCTCTAGTTGAGAGGGAATGTCGCTGGGTCCTGCAGCCTAAGCCAGTTACTGTCAACCAAAGGGAGGGGAGGGGAGGAAGTGCCTCTTCCTGTCTCCTCCTCCTTGTGAGCAGTGCTGTGTTGCATGGAGATATTCTAAGGGGAGGAGAGTGCAAGTGAGAAAGTGCCACCAGGCCAAGACAGAACAAAAAGGATTGGCAGCCATAGGAAAGCAAGAGGCTGATGGGGTTCAGGACATGCTACCCCAAAATATGGCATTTGGAAAAAACACAGAAGCAGGGGGGTCACTTGTACCTTCCCTGCACCCTTTTGCACAGAGGCAGGTCTTAAGATCATCATTTTAGAGGTGCCCTCTCTGCACCTGGAGGAAAGGAACGTCCTTGTCTCTGAAGACGCAGGACACAGAAAAGGATCTGAACAAACGAGCCTTGCTAACGGGCCCTGTTTATTAACATTAGATCATACCCCATTTGTCCAATCATACTTCTCCACAACTATCCACCTCTTCATAAAAATGCACATTTGCCTGTCTCTTCCGTTCTTCCTTATGAAGGCTCCCGCGTCATGTAAAACTTAGATACATTTGTATACTTTTCATTTGTTAATCTGTCTTTTGTCATAGGGGCCTCTGCCATGAACCTAGCCATGGGTGAGGGAAAAAGTCTGTCCTCCCCTACAAGTCCAGAAGTGCTCGGCAGTAAAGCAACCAGTTCTCCCACAGGAAGCTGGTAGACACAGGGAAGACCAGGCCAACCATTTGCAATCCTGGTCTTTCTTGTTCAGCCCCCCAGAAGGTGAGGATTGGCTAGTGCCAAGGGCAGTGATCACCACATCAAGGTGAGCTGGAGCCCAAAGCAGGACTACAGCCTCAGCAGAAGAATGGGAGGGCAGGCCAGGAAGAACAGATAGAAGCTGACTACATACCAGGTGGGAGAGCAGCTCAGGGGCTGCCCAAACGCTTGACTGGGACCGAGCACAGTCAGAGCTCACCTGCCATGCCACAGTTCACCTGCCAGACCTCACCTGCTAGTGGCAGCAGGGCTGAGCCAGGTGTTAGAGATGCCTGTAGATGAGAAGGAGAAGAAAGGCAGGTTGTAGCCTAAAGACAATTTAGAAAGAATAATGGAGTGAGAGTTGTAGAACTGTATTCATAAAAAACGAAGCTCATCTTTTACTGGGGTGGCTAATTTGTTTTAGAATCAAGATTGCATTTGCTGAACTGATTTGTTTTCATGATTTTTTTTCCTCATCTTTCAAGCTTTTTAAGAGAAGGACCGTATTTTATTCTTCTTTGATAGATGGGTCAATGCAGGACAATAGTGTGCACTTGACAAGTACTTAGCTACAGACGTTTTCTAGCTCCCAGCTGCCAGAGCTGCGAATGGTCCTGCCCACAGGTGAACCTGCTTGATATCCTGAGCCTCTTTGATTCAAATTTTCTTCTTTCTCATTAGAATCACCCAGGGAATTTTATGTAACTACTGCAACTCTAGCCACACCTCCTTTAATTAAATCAGAATGTCTAGGATGAGGGGCCCAGGTTACTGGTATTTTTTAAAACTCCCCAAGTGATTGCAGTAGCAATCAAGGTTGAGAACCACTGTTATAATCCTTTCTCAGCCTGAACAGCTCATTCAACTCACCTGGGAGCTTTAAAAATTACTAATGCCCAGGTCTCCCTCCCCCTACCTGCCCCAGCTATTCTGACTTAATTGGCGTGGGGTGGGCCCCTTCAACAATATTTTAACAGCTTCCCAGATAATTCTAACCTGTCAATAGAAAAAGAACTACTCCTCTGAATGAATGCTCACAGAACACTGTAGGGTCGTTGGGAGTGCGGCCTTTCCAAAATTTTGCTTAGAACCCCCAACTTTCAATTACATTATGGACCTGCTCTAGTATTTTATAAGATTTACATACGTGTTGCCACCTACTAGACAATTTTTAAAGGATCAAATAAAAGGTTTTATAAAAATCAGATATTTTCATATGTATTTTATCGCAATTTTTGAAAAATGACAGTTAAAAGCAATCAAAGGGAATTCAGAACCACGTGTTGCTGAATAGTTGATGTTGTTATCCCTGAAGAATATGGAAAAGACCCAGAGCAGTCAGCCTTTAGACCATTAAACAGGAAAAGAACCTACCGTGTTCAAGTTTTGACATGTTTCTTGCAGTTGTTGAAAACTACGAGGCATGAATCCAGATTTATGACTATTTTTAAAGTTATTTGTGGATTCCCAAGACGATTATGTTCCCATCACTTATGCAGCCTTTTAAAAAAACTCAAATGACACTTTAAAAAAATCGAAGTTTGGCACACACTAAGTTTTAATGTTGGTTGTCTAAACAGCAGTCAGCAAAAGTAAGGAAAAAATGCATTGTGCCCTCAATTGGTAGTTTGTCACAGAGAATAGAAAGTTTCATTTACAGGTAACTTTTGGAAAAGCTAAACTGGGAGTGATTATTTTTATGCACTTTATTTTACTTTTTGCATGAAATGAGAATTTTAAGAAAAAGTCTCAGGAAAGTGAGCCCCTTCTCCTTTGACAGACCTTTCCTGTCATTCCCTTCGATAACATCACAGACTTTATTTTCACTGGGAATCTCATTATCGAAGTCATGTCACCCATATATCACCAGGTGAACCAACACAGGTGGCAGCTGTTCAAGGGCTACCTTAATACACCCTCTCATCTGCCCTTACCCCATTTTTTTCTTAATAAGTTCTTTAAAATTTCTCTCAACTTTTGTTTCTGAAACATTCTAAAACATTATAGTGTTAAAACCAAGGCTGATTACATAAACCATACATACTCCCATGCTCGACAACACATGTTTTTGCCCAAAGCCTTTACTGCCAATAACCATGAGGATTCTCTAAATATTGCACCATTTTTACTGGTCTTTAGAGTCTCCTTGCTTTGACATGCTCTTGTCTCCCTGTTGTGAGACTTTAAATGTTCCATCTTCCAGCTCTCCTAAAGAGATGCAGATGTGTGGGATGGAGCAGCCACTGGGCTCTCTCCAGTTCTGCAGGAGCTGGGATGGGGACAGAAAGCCTCTCTTTACCCACCGTCAGAGTTCAGACCTGAGGGAAGTTTCTGTAGAGAAGGAGTTGTCAGTTGTCTGCCATCTAGACTCTATGTTCTTCTCCATTGCCGGCTTACCACTTTGGGCGCTGTTTAGGAGTTTTTTAAAGATACATATGTAATATGTGCATATAAACTTTCAGCTCCCCAGAGGCACTGCAGTCTTCCTTGAGAAGAGGCTCCTCCAGAGCATCTAGTCCACTCATTGTGTAGCTCCCACACTGTGTGGTGATTTGCAGTCCACCAAGCCCTTTCATGAGTTCAGCAGGGTTAGATGTGTGTTTGATGGTAAGAATAGCAAGATGAAAGAGAGCTCCGCAACCCTGGGAGGACTTTGCCTCTGAGGAAACTAATATCTAACCAGGTTCCATGGCATGAGGTCACCCAGCTGGGGATGGAAGAGCCTGGACTCCATATGCAGTGTTGATAAATTCAAATCCCAAATCAGCAAAGAAATCAGGTTCAAAGTTGAACTATGGAAATTTAATGAATTCAGACCTATTTGAAAGAGAAAGATGGTTCTAGAATAGAATACCTGAATATCCTTAATTACTATCAAATAGCTGATGGCTGTAAGACTATCCTACGTTCAAATTCAGAGATTGCTAATCATTCCTGGATTCAGCAGGTCATATATTTTAAGGCAGTATGTTGTGCAGTCAAGGGGTTAGGCTCCCTATATATAGTAAAACAGATCTAATTTGACATCTGTCCCACCATATACTAATATGGCACATTAATCAAATTACTCTAAGCCTCAGTTTTATCACCTATAAAATATGGATAATGAAAGTCTCTGCATCACAGGATTTTTGAAGCAATTAAAATTGGATATTTTATGGAGAGTACCTAGAATAGTTTAGCAAATGTGCTGAATGCAAATGCTCAATAAATGTTAACAATTATTTAATATCTCAGTTGTTCATTTTAACAACTACATTATACTGCCTTTCTGTTCTCAATGAATAGAACCACTGACTATCAAGTTGTGTAAGCCTGAATCCTAGGAGTCACGCTCTCTGGGGCTTTAGTCATGGAGATTGCATGATTGCAGGAGAAAGGAAAAGGTCATAATAATATGACTGCTGGCATTTTTTTAGGAACTTCCCAGGAGCCAGGCATTGTGCTTGGCATATATTTTACTCTTCCATCCAACATTTCTGCTATGTAGATGTCATGATTATTTACACTTGTAGAAGCTGAGACTTGAGAGATTTAAGGACTTCTCCAAGGCCACACAAATACTAAGTGACAGCTGAGGACAGCTGAGATTTAAACCCATGGTCTTCCTGGAGCCCAAGCCTGCACTCTTTCACTGTACCCTTTGGCCTCTAGGGACAGGAAGAATGAAAAGGAGGTAAGCACAAGACTAGTTTCAGAATTTGGCAAGTGGGGCTATAGGGTGGCTGTAGAGGAAGAAATGAAAGCTGTTTCCAAAGTCTCAAGACTAGGTACCAGGATTTTTGAAGCAATTAAAATTGGATATTTTATGGAGAGTACCTAGAATAGTTTAGCAAATGTTCTGAATGCAAATGCTCAATAAATGTTAACAATTATTTAATATCTCAGTTGTTCATTTTAACAACTACATTATACTGCCTTTCTGTTCTCAATGAATAGAACCACTGACTATCAAGTTGTGTAAGCCTGAATCCTAGGAGTCACGCTCTCTGGGGCTTTAGTCATGGAGATTGCATGATTGCAGGAGAAAGGAAAAGGTCATAATAATATGACTGCTGGCATTTTTTTAGGAACTTCCCAGGAGCCAGGCATTGTGCTTGGCATATATTTTACTCTTCCATCCAACATTTCTGCTATGTAGATGTCATGATTATTTACACTTGTAGAAGCTGAGACTTGAGAGATTTAAGGACTTCTCCAAGGCCACACAAATACTAAGTGACAGCTGAGGACAGCTGAGATTTAAACCCATGGTCTTCCTGGAGCCCAAGCCTGCACTCTTTCACTGTACCCTTTGGCCTCTAGGGACAGGAAGAATGAAAAGGAGGTAAGCACAAGACTAGTTTCAGAATTTGGCAAGTGGGGCTATAGGGTGGCTGTAGAGGAAGAAATGAAAGCTGTTTCCAAAGTCTCAAGACTAGGTACTGGAAAAGTAAGAGAAACAAGAATCAAGAGCCAGA
>NW_007726860.1:228215-230065 GCF_000696425.1 Galeopterus variegatus | reverse complement strand
TGATGGCATAGAAGTAAGTCAGGAACAAAGCTGTTGCCTCTGAACTGTGCCTGGTCTGACTGGTAAGAATGTGGGGGAGTATGGGGGGAGGGTACTGCAGGGCACATGGGGGGCCGGTGTGACCTCAGGGGAAGGCAGGTACCCTGGCCAGCAACTGCTCGCAGCTGCGGGCCCTCGTCATATGAAAAAATACCCATTAGCTTTGTGATCTTAGGCCAGTTACTTCCTCTCTGTCTGCTGTTTCTAATGGGGAAAGAGGGATGATAACAGCACTGCAGGGTAGGCAAAACTTTATCCTCTACCCTGTTAGGGTCCTGTCTAAGCCTGAGAATAAAATTGGCATAAGATAGATTAACAGGAGAAAAGCATGCAAATTTACTTAAATTTATACACGACACTAGAGCCCTCATGAGGAAGTGAAGAAGCAAAGAGGTGGCAAAAACCCGACTGCTTTTGTGTCAGGCTGGCCCAGGAGAGGCAGGAGTGACCCCACTCCGTGGGGAGGATCAAGGGAGGTAGGAATTGTTTTTGAAAGGTCTGTTTCCACAGAATTGTCCCTGCTGTTCTCCCCATTGGAGAATGTTTCCTTTCTCCTGGTACAGAGAGGGCATCTTTCGTGAGAATTTTATCTCCTGTGTTCAGGAAGAAAAGGGCGATTGGAATGCCTTTCTTGCATCTACTGTTTTTCATGTGCCTCTAGCTCAAAATAATCCTTATGCCAAATTATCATATTTTGGGGTGACAAACTCTGCTGCCCTTTAGTACCTACCCCTAGAATTGTTAGGGGGGTTAAGTGAGTTTATGTATGTAAGCATTTAGAATAGTGGCTGGCACCTGCTAAGTGCTAAGTGTTTGTTAGTAAAAAATATAATACAGATTTGGTATAGCTGGGGAATAAGGAGAGCTTCCCTGAAGAGGTGACCATTGAGCCAAAAACCCAGACAATGAGTGGGGGTCAGCATGACTAAGAAGGGACTGACTCATGGTCCAAGCAGAGGAAGCAGCAGGGCATGAGAAGAAGCTGGAAGGAGCCTGTGTGGCCGGAACAGAGAGCGAGGGAGAGGGGGATACTAGATTCGGCTGCAGATAGAAGTAGAGCCTAGATCATGGAGGGTCTTATAGACCAGTTAGGAAATTTTTCTATGTGCACCAAGTAATGGAAAGTTATTGGAGTGTGGGTGCAGACATTGTGTTGAGCAAAAGAAGCCAGATTGTATTAGGGTTCTCCGGAGAAGCAGAACCTGTGAAATATATATAGATATTGCTGTGGTTTGAATGTGTCCACCAAAAGTTCATGTGTTGGAAATATAATCCCCAGTGCAGCAGTGTTGAGAGGTGTGGCCTAGTAGGAGGTGGTTGGGTCATGAATGGATTAACATGAGTTCATATTCTCTGTCTTCATATACTCTTGAGACTATTTTTATGTATATTTTAGCCCATTTCCCTGAAACCAAGGAAATAAGACACTGATTTTTCTTACAAAAGCCCCTTTCTATTTCTTTCAAAAAGTGTTTTACTGTGTTTCAAATTTCAAGAGTCAAACTTAGAACTTTTGAACAGCAAATTAGGCAGAAAATTAAGTCATCCTGTGATGGATTTAGTTGTCACCTCTGTTCAGATGATCCCCGAACCCAGCTCACTAGCTGTGAGCTGCCTGCAGAACTCTTCCTCTAAAAGAAAACAAACTCCTGTTTTTTTCTGCTATACTGATAAACGGAATACAGAGAATGGGTTAGCTTTCATGAGAGAGGGTTGTTATAGAAGGGAGTTCATCTCTCGTGCTCTCTTAGTCTCCTGTGCTTGCTTCCACCTTCCGCCGCTGTGGGACGACCCTCACCAGATGCAGGCAC
>NW_007726860.1:226188-227571 GCF_000696425.1 Galeopterus variegatus | reverse complement strand
GTCTCCTGTGCTTGCTTCCACCTTCCGCCGCTGTGGGACGACCCTCACCAGATGCAGGCACCGTGCTCTTAGACTTTCCAGCCTCCAGAACTTTGAGCCAAATAGACTTCTATTGTTTATATTTTACCCAGTTTGTGGTATTCTGTTATAGCAACAGAAGACAGACTGAGACAGATATGTAGGAAGATATTTATTGTGAGGGACTGGCTCATGCAACAGTGGAGGCTAAGAAGTCCAGGGAAGCTGGTCATATAACTCAGTTTAAGCCCAGAGCCCTGAAAATAGGGCGTGATGGGGACGGAGGCTGCTGGTGCAAGTCCCAGAATCCAAAGGCCCCAGAACAAGGGGCTCTGATGTCCCAGGACAGAAGAAGATGCACGTCCCAGCTCAAGAAGAGAGAACTCGCCCTTCCTTCATCTTTTTTTCTATCCAGGACCTCCACGAATTGGATGACACCCACTCCAAAAGGAGAGGCAGCAGGCTGTGTGGATCCAGAGCTCAGAGAAAAGCCCTTCATGAAAGACAGAAGTGAAATGGGCGGCTCACCTGTGGGCATGAATGAGACTACTTGGGGAGAGAGTTTAAGGTGTGAAGAGGGGAGAGGGGCTGTGAGGAGCTCCTGGGATCTGATGGCTGAGTGGCGAAGTGAGCCAGACAGAAGTGGACTGGCTGAGGGAAAAAACCAAGGGTGTCATTAAAAGACTTTTTTGGGGGGGTGGTATTCACATCAACAGCGTCAAGAGCTGCCGAGCAGTCAGTCAAGATGGCAGCATCTTGTGCAGACTCTGTTCTGAACACCGCGAACGTGTTGCGGGCTCTGTGCCGTCTCACCCAGGCAGCACTTGTGTGGCCGTGCTGCACATGAGCAAACCGAGGCCAGGGTGGCACAGATGGGATTGACTAAGGGAGCGGCCTTCTTTGTCCGTGTGGTCGTCCTGCCCACCCCCAGCACTGCGTTGCCCCCACTAAGTGTGTAGGAATGTGGGGTCAGAAGCAGGAGCAGTACAAGTTCTGCATTCCTGTGTTCCTGACACACTTTGTCTTGCTCACTGTGTGGCCTTTGTGCCCTAACTTCTCTAGGCCTTGGTGTGCTTATCAGTAAAATGGACAAGTTGGACTAGGTAATCCCTTTTAGTGCTATACTGTTTCATTCTAAATGTGAGCAGCTTTAAAAAATGTATTTTTACATGTCACTGTAACTGTGCTTCTTAAAATGAGCTGTGTATTCCCTGGTCTGTCTGTGATGTGTACTTGTTGGTAAGTGATTTAAGACACATTCATATTAAAACAGACATATCACAGAGCAGAACAACAGAACATGAGCCAATATGGGAATTCTGCAAGAGCTACGTTGAGCTCTGCCATCATGGTCCCTGAGAGGAA
>NW_007726860.1:196721-225641 GCF_000696425.1 Galeopterus variegatus | reverse complement strand
TTAGGAAGTGCAGACGCCTAAGCCCTCTTCCAACAGAAGGAAGGATTTTTAAGTTGGTTATTACTCAACTTTCCCCTGGCCGTTTGTTTCCTCAGCCAGAAGTTGACAGAATTGTCTTTATTCACTCTTGAGATTATTTTATGTATCTTTTAGCCCATTTCCCTGAAACTAAGAACATAGAACACTAATTTTTTCTACAAAAGCCCCTAATTCTTTCAAAAAGTATTGCACTAACAGTGTTTCAAGTTTCAAAGTTCAAACTTGTACTTTTGCACTGCGAATCAAGCAGAAAATGAATGGAGCCAATATGGGAATTCTGCAAGAGCTACGTTGAGCTCTGCCATCATGGTCCCTGAGAGGAAAGACCTCAGGTGGAAAGTTTGGGGAATGCTAGCTGCAGGTGTGTTCAACAGAGAAACCCCAAGTGTGATCAGTGCCTGTCTGTGACACTTACCTTTTTCTTACCCTTTTCACACCATGTTCTTGGTTACTGATTAGAATGCCCTTTTATACCTTAACCCTGAGTCTTACTTCTTGTTCCAACCCTTCCAGAGGTAGGGGCTGGCTCTGATTGTGTGCTGGTCTTCCCAGCCTATCTAGTTCAACTCTTGATCAAAGCCCTAATCTTCCTCAAATCTGTTTCCTCTCAGTGATGACAAAACTTCCAGAGGAAGGAAGAAGGACTGCATCTATCTTCTTTCTTTTTAGCTTCCTGCTTAAGGCTTTCTTTTTTCCCTATGATGAAGAACTATAATATCATTTTGCTTAGGAAGTGCAGACGCCTAAGCCCTCTTCCAACAGAAGGAAGGATTTTTAAGTTGGTTATCACTCTACTTTCCCCTGGCCCATGCGTTTCCTCAGCCAGAAGTTGACAGAATTGTCTTTATTCACTCTTGAGACTATTTTATGTATCTTTTAGCCCATTTCCCTGAAACTAAGAACATAGAACACTAATTTTTTCTACAAAAGCCCCTTTCTAATTCCTTCAAAAAGTATTGCACTAACAGTGTTTCAAGTTTCAAAGTTCAAACTTGTACTTTTGCACTGCGAATCAAGCAGAAAATGAATGGATCCTCCCATGGCGTTAGTTGTCACTGCTGTCCAGATGACTCCAGAGTAAGGTCTCTAGCTGTGAGCAGCCTGCAGACTGTACCTCTAAAAGGAAACAAACTCCTATTTTTTTCTACTATACTCACATACAGAACCCTTCTGACACCACCTGTATGGTGTTTTTTCCTCACCAAACAATTCTCCGATTCTCTGCAGGCACCAACTGGATGTCCTACAATTCAATTTAATTCTGATACTGTCTACCTGGAGTTAGTCAAATCCCACAAGTCAAGTGCTCAGTCCCAGAAGACCACCCCCATGTTGGACGCCGGTCGCACGTTGCAGTCTCCCTTCTGACTTCAGGCTGACCAGCTGAAAATCAGGGGTTTCCATGACCCACTCTTCGGCTTTGATAATTTACTAGAAGAGCTCACAGAACTCAGAGAAACATTTTACTTACATTTACCAATTTATTACAAAAGATACTATTCAAGGATACAAATGAACAGCCAAAAGAGATGCACAGGGCAGAGTACAGGGGAGCAGGGCACACGGAGCCACACGGAGCCTCCACACTGTCCGGCCCACCACCCTCCCTGCACGCGGTTGCGTTTGGCAACACGGAAATGCACAAGCTCCCAGGGCCACTCAAGAGCAGGGCACACGGAGCCACACGGAGCCTCCACACTGTCCGGCCCACCACCCTCCCTGCACCCGGTTGCGTTTGGCAACACGGAAATGCACAAGCTCCCAGGGCCACTCAAGTGCTCATTCACGTAGGCAGCGTGGATTAAACCATTGTCCATTGGTTCCAACACTCTAATGACCTAGATGGTTCCTCCAGCCATCAGCCCCATCCTCTGGGAGTCACCTCAGTAGTGTAAACTCAGGCAAGGCTGAAAGGGGCATAACAAAAGACTCTTCTCTCCCCTCTATTGTGCAGAGAATTTTAAGGGTTTTAAGAGTTCAGTGCCAGGAACCTAGGGCAGATGCCAAATATATATTTCTTATTATATCACAGTCTCACAGCCTCACACTGCCTGATTTGGTGAATCTCCTCCATCAGATTCATCATATCTAAAGTCAAGCCACATTTTCCCACCTGCCAGCCCGGCTCTCCTTCCCAGCCAGCTCCATTCTCAGCCGGATCACCGCTCTTCTAATCCCCTAGCTACATATGCTTCCCTTCCCCCTCCTCCACACGCGTTGTTAGTGGTTCTTGTCTTTTGAGGCTCACCAAAGATTCTCTACCCCCTTCTGCATTCCCTTTGTGACCCAGATAATCTAGATCTTTATCTACCATGCTTGTCCAGCACCAGAGTCTGCCCTTTTAATGCATCTTCGCATCAGCTCAGTCTCCACCGCGATCTTCTCGACCCGTGCCCTCACCCTGTACCCCTTGGTGGGGATCCGCTCCAGCACTCTCTTCCGGTTGCCGGCTGTGCTCTGCACTCTGTCCCAGCCCCTCCTGCCCGCCCCCATCCATGCCACCTCTTCACCCGCCCTGTGCTGTCTCCTCGCTGCACTTTCTGTTTCCTGCTTCTTCAGGCTGGTGTAAGATCCTGTTGCCCTGTGGAATTTTCTCCCAGGGCTCTACCCTACCTGATCTGTGCCTCTTTTTGAAATCCTTTTTGTCTTGTCACTATTGCCCTGGAAAGTATCTAGCTTGATATTTCCCAAGCTAGAGTAGAAGCTTCCTGAAGTCAGACTATATTCTCCCTCGTCTCCCAAGCACAGTACTCCATAATTACTTGGTAAATTTGTTAATTCAACAAATATAATTGAGCACCTACTATCTGCCAGGCACTGTTCCAGGTGCTAGGGGTATATCATTGAACAAAATAAGTAAATAATGCAAAAAATAAATGATATGTTATGTTAGAAGGTGATAAAACTTATGGCAAAAGAAAAAGTAGACTAGGTTAAGTGGCTTGGGACTGCTGATGGTCAGGAGAACATTGACATTTTAAGTAGGGTGGTTAGGGCAGCCCTTGTTCATTTCCTCAAACTGAGGAAAGACTTGAAGGAGATGAATTAGCCCGGCAGAGAGGAGAGCCAGTGCAAAGGCCCTGAGGCAGAACCATGCACAGAGCGCTGGAGGAATGAGGAGGAGGCCAGGCTGGAGTGGAGTGGGTGAGGAGGAGTGAGGGGGAAGGTCTGAGAGGCCGTGCTGCCTGTCACTGGGGCTTCAGCTTTTACTCTGACAAAATGAGGCAACCACATTCTGAACAGAGAAGTGACATGAGCCAACTTGTGGTTTTAAAATTCTCGCTTTGTTGAGAACCTGTAGAGGGGACAAATTTAGAAGAAGAAAGGCCAGTTCATCAGGGAATCAGCTGCTTTCCACGTGGATGGTCCATCTCCAGCAGCCAGGGGAGGCACGTTCGTGTATGATGCTGCAGGGGAATCTGAATGGCTCTCTTTGTTGCTTCACTGTCCTCAGTGTGGTGGGGAGCAGTGTCACTGCTGAGCATGAGAAAGGTGCTGCAGTTCTGGAGGCTGGAGACAGACGGGTGTGAGTGGCCAGCGAGGAGAGGGACGAGTGTGCGGGCTGAATGTGCGCCGTTGTGTTAAGGCCACACTGAGGGTGGTTATACTGATCTAAAAAATTCCTCTTCTTTTATTATATCTTTTAAATTGACATACAGTAAAACTGACACTTTTTTATTTACAGTTCTATGAGTTTTAACACACATATAGATTACTGTAACCACCCTAAGCATGGGGAATTGAAAAAAAACAAGGCACAAATTAAGGAATTATGTGGCTGTTGGGGATCAGAAAGCAACACCCCAAAGTAAAAGCTTCAGCAGCAGCCTCAGAAACAAAGCTTTCCTCTGACCTTCTGCCTTCCTGTCTCTCAGCCTCCTTCTTCCCTGAGGCGAGCCAGAGAAATCAGAACCCCTTTCCCCAAAGCCAGTCATAAACACTAAAATTATACTCTGATCTCTCCACCTCCCCTCACAACCCCTCTCCCTTTCTGTCCTGGAGCTGGCCATAAAGAAATTGTCTGACCTGATCTCTCCACCTCCCCTCACAACCCCTCTCCCTTTCTGTCCTGGAGCTGGCCATAAAGATATTGTCTGACATGGGGCCGGCCCGGTGGCACACTGTGCTACAGTGCGCTGCTTGGGAGCGCGGCGGCGCTCCCGCCAAGGGTTCGGATCCCATATACAGACCGGCCGCTCACTGGCTGAGCGAGGTGCGGGCGCAACACCGAGGGTTGCGATCCCGTTGCCGGTCCCGGTCCGGTACGGGTGCGACACTGAGGGTTGTGATCCGTTGCCGGTCACGAAAAAAGACAAAAAAAGAAAAAAGAAATTGTCTGACATACTTTGTCTGATTGTAGGTCATATGACCCCTGTTTCAGAGGGGTCCTGCCCCATACCCAGGAGGAAGGAATGCTACACAGAGAGGCCAAGAAGAATCTGAACAGACAGGCCTTGCTGGATTTCCCCACTCAGTCTATGAGCAGTAGATCACACTTTTCTTGTCCAATCATGCTTCTACTCAGCTGTGCCTGCTTCATGGAACCTAAGCATGAAATGGACAGTTTTCCCTATATCTTTAGGTCTTCATTCTGAAGGCTCCCGTGTCAGGTAAAACTATGATCAAATAAAATTTCTTGTGTCATGTCTTCAAACTAGTCGGTAGTGTTTATCAGGTGATTTTTCAGAGAACCTTCAGGGGGTTGAAGGGACATCTCCCCTTTGCCCCATGTGGCATGTTTGAGGAAGAGAATGACAGGCTCAGTTGAACTGTGGGCACTAAAGTCAAAGAGGGAAGGCGGGGCCAGATCTTAGAAAAACCAGAGTACCCTACCCAGCTGAGAGATTACATAAAGTTATTAGTGAAATCGACCACATTGTAGGTTCAGAAGTATTCACCCAGAGGAGGGTGTGAGTAGATCGTGCTGATGATTGCACAACTCTGTGAGTGTACTAAAACTAAAAGCTTGCATTACTATTAGAATGGCTTCAAGTATTCCATATTTCAAATCTAAGACAGCGATTGTGTGGCCCACCTGTGTTTTCTGTACCGCTCAGAGAAAGACTGCTGCTGGTAAAAACAGTGACTTGCCACACATTGTAAGACGCGCTCTTACACTGTTGTGAGAATGTGGGAAGGCTCATCTTAGAACTGTCAGCAAGGGCCGGCCTGGTGGCGCACTGGAGAGTGCACCGCTTGGGAGCGTGGCAGCGCTCCCGCGGAGGGTTCGGATCCCATGTGGAGACCGGTTCCCGCTCACTGGCCGAGCGCAGTGTGGACGACACCACACCAAGGGTTGCGATCCCCTTACCGGTCACGAAAAAGACAAAAAAAAAAAGAAAGAAAAAAAAAGAACTGTCAGCAAGCCGAACAGGTGACCGTCGGGCCTTAAAAACTAACACCACCTTAAGTGACATTACAAGCGGCGCCATTATGGGCCCACAAGGGCGTATTAACGTGGCAGCCTAAGATAGTGCCAGGAGGAAGTAGGGTGGGGGTGTCTGCGGGAACCTTGCCTTAGCCCTTATTGCCCAAATACGCGCTTCTGCGCTCGTGAACACTGCGTGATTGCAATAGCTGGGCATTGAGACAGGATGCATGCTCTCGTAACCTTTAAGCTGATTGGAGGATGTAAAAACCTCCCTTCTCCATTTGCCTTTAAAGTCAAGTGCTTGTGTGATAATAAACAGAACCCCCGCCACATCTGAGTGTCCTTTAAACCGGGCTGGTTGGGGCCGGGGGCTGTGCTCACCTCTCTTTGTGGCTCTCTTGCCCATCTCCTTCCAACAGGGACTGGAGGGAAAGAGGAATCTGGGCAGTCTGCTCGCCCGCCACCCACGGGGGAGAACAAGGGAAAGACTGATAACGAGGCTAGGGCTGATCGGGTCGGCCGGCGGCTGACCCGACAGGTGACTTTGAAGATGAGTTCTCCTAGATGGAAAAGCAAATCCACTAACTGAACCTTAACACCAAGGGCTGGAGTAAATGAACCACCAGCCCCACCCCGCCACAGCGTTTTACTCCTTGGTCATGGGTAAATAGCTGGGATTCCTTGAAGCTAGAAGCATGAAGGAATTCTCTTCTGCTTAGCTTTGTCAAACAGTACAGTCTGCCTTGACCGACTTCCAGGTAAGTAGATTCGAAAGGTCTGAGCTGAAACCTATTAAATCAGTAGCTTTTCTGATGAAGACAAAATGCAAACACAGGCAACAGTTTGTAAAGTGAAGCTGATGTCTCTTCGGCTTAACTGACAGACCTTCAGTGACAGTCCTTGTCCTTCACAGCTGAGGGTTCACATGAAGACTGAGGGCAGACAAAGATGCTCACCCTCTGCCAGCTGCCTCCTCAGCCTACACTTGTGCATACACATAAGTGCATGGATATATGTGAGGTGACCACTGCTGAGAGCAGCAGGACCCCTTCTGAACTTCACCCAGAACATACCCTAACCACTAACCTGTCCTGTTAATTTGGTGGCTACTTAACCCTAGAGCAGACAGTAAGCCCCACTTTAACCCCCTTTTCTTCCATGATTTCTTTTAAAGAAACGTCTGGGTTCTGTAGGGAAAATTTGTTCTTCATTGGAAAACCATGCTTTTGTAGAATGGGCACACTCGCAGGTTATCTGATTCTAGCTTTCATTACCTTTGAGCTGTTTTATGACTCTGTAGGTTATAAAGAACTACCGGCAATGCAAACGACTTGCCTGTGGGCATGAAATGAATTGCCTGGTGGAGGGAAAAGCTCATATTTTTTTTGTCCATATGCAAGTTTATTTCAGTATTCCTAATTTCTAAATGTATTCTTCAGATTCTCCTTTGAAACAGTTACAGCATGTCTGAGTTGAACAGAAATAACACACCACAATGGTCCCCAGCTGTCACGCCCTGCTTCACACATCCCTCTATGTCCTGTGATGTCCACATGCCCTGGCCACATGCCTTTTTCAGGGGAGTGTGTGTATAAAAGTTTGAAATTAAATTAGAGTTTAGAGCAAATTGCCATGAATTGCTATTATAAAAGGGATTAAGAAGGCAATGAAAACAGTCAACAGCAAGTGGACTTCAGAATTTCTGCATTTGAGGTTTTTCTTTTCAATTTCAATGTAACACATAGGCCCATGGAGTGAGACCTGACGGTGGCCCAGTGAGAGAACACCGTCTGCTGTGCCCAGCTCTCTTACCCTTTTGTGCTATTTGCAGCCTTATAGTTCTCAACTAACTTTTAAAAATGTACTAATAGGGGAAAATAGGGCTTTGCTGGATAAGAAAGTTGACTAGCCAAGATCAGAATTCTTAAGGCAATGTCACAGCCTACAGTAGCGAGACAACTTTATCATATGTGCCTTCAAAGGCATAGAGTGGTCTCCAAGGGTAAGGCTGCCTTGGTAATTGTATTTTCAGACAATTTCATAAATCAAATTTCATAAATCACTGAGTACCTGTGATGTGAAAGTTCCATGGGGCCGAGATGGATAACAAGGGCTCTGTCCTCAGGGAACACAGGGGAGGTCTCCCATTCTTAAGACCTTCCTGTACTTGGATGAGCTTAACTGAATCTCAGTAATAAGCAGAATCACATGTCCTATTGTATTTGTGATATAAATAAAATGTGCTAATTAGCATAGTTTCTATAGCAATGAGCTGCTTGTACATGTGTGCCATTGTATACATCAAGAGCGTATTTGTGCGATAAGTTCCCAGTTAATTTTTAATTTTAAGTAGCCCGGATCTTGATTAAGCTTTTGCAGAAATTACTTGCATTTAGAAAGTTAGCATACACAATTTCAATAGTTTTTAGTGAAGAATAACACTTTATAATACTTTGTCTTCTCTGCTTTCAAGCATTTTAATTTGTTGACTTTTGTATTACTTGTTTTAAACTGAGGTAAGGGACCCTGTCTTTAATCATCATTATTCCCCCAGCACCTTGCAAATGTTCAATAAATGTGAGAGAGAGAAGAATCAAGAACCAAAGACATTAGCTACCAAAGTCATATTCTAAACATTCGAAAAGTTTACTTTCTTTTCAACTGGATTAAAGACAGGTTTGATTTACTGCTTGTCCATATAGCAAGGTATAGACTTGATGCCATGTTTTGTTGTTAATAAAAACTGTATCATAAATGTGTGTGTACATGGGCAAATGTTACTGGATTTTGAAAAATACACAGCAAACTCTTAACAGTGGTTACCTCTTTTAAGTGGTAGGGGGTGTTAGAACTGTATCATTTGGATCCTTTGGGCTTCTGAAAACAAAAAATTCAACAAAATATTAACTTACAGAATTAAGAATTTTTTTCTGACATAAAAAGGACAAAAGAAGACGATTCCCAGTTCAGTCAATCCAGTGACTTTAAAGTGTTTTTCAGGATCCAGGGCTTCCCATCTCCCCACTGTGCCATTATTCAGTATGTCCTGTGGCCTCAGGTGGCTTCAGTAATGTAGACATGACAATGTCCAGCAAACAAGAAAAGTGTTTTTGCTTTTGCATCGGATTATAATAGCAAGGGAAACTCCCCCAGAATCCCACCAGCTGACATATTCTCAGGTCACATTGGCCAGGATTGGGTCCAGCCCTGCTTAACCTAATCATTTGCAAGGGAAATGAGACTGCTGTTATTAGCTTGGACAATGCTAAATGTTCTCCTTGGGCTGAGAAAGGGCCCCTATCTTGACCACATGGCCATGCAGAGGTTAGTACCCCGTCCCAAAGAGTCTTCTTTCTGCCATTTTGGAGGAAAAGACAGGAGTGGATTTGAATAACAGAAAATAATGTCTAATGTAGGAAAATTCCTTTTTCACTTTTTACCCTTCTGTATTGTTTCAATTATCAATTGCTTTTATAATTAATTTTTTAAATGCATGGCCATGTCCAACTTTAAAAGGAAAGATATTCTTTCCAGATCTCCTGTTTCGATGCAGCATGGTCCAGTGATTCACTAAGTTAACAGATTCTAGTGATTGTGGGGTTTTTCTTACAGCTTGATTCACCATTTAGCCAAAGCAAATCTCTTGGCATGCTTCAGCCTCAGTATGTTCATCTGCAAATTTAAGTCAATAACCCTTTCCACTACATGCACAGGAATACGGGAGTCTTACTAAAACATATTAACAAAGTTGCCACAGGAGCAGAATCATCATTTTCAAGTCAAGTAAGAGGTGTTAAATGCTCGGTATTATGTTGTAAAATTCAAAACTGGGGATGAGAAAAGAGAATTTCATGGCCATGCTTAAGTGTATTGTGTCAATTCCATTAATGTTAGAGCTATTGTTTCATGGTAGGATATTTTCTTTAAAACAACAGTAGTATGAAAACCTACTGGAAGCACAACTCCCTCTCCAATTTTGTGAGAGATGTAGACTGTAGAACTCATTTTTTGCTGTCCTCCTACCTCCAGGGTCAGCACGCAGGGCCCTGTCTGCTGCCCCTTGAGGGAGAGGGCTCCCCCACGGCCCCCACCCCAGTTTAAACTCCTCTGAGAAGGACCCCTTCATCCCTTTCCCATACTTCCCCTAACTTCTCTTAGCCATTGATTTCAGATATTATAGGAGAAATAAGCAGCTTGAAATACACAAAACAGGTGGCCCTCATCCTCTCCTGGAGGGTATTTGCACTTGAAATAAAGTCTTTCCCAATTTGTAGTTAGTACAATATGTGTTTAGAATAAATGGGTTTTCCCACTGTCTCTTGGGTCACCCAAGCAACCTTAACTTTATCAGGATAAAAGGAAGTGCAGTTTCATGTCCCTGTTTCTGAAATGTTTTCCACTGTCTTCAGCTCTTCATAACCATTTTCATAACAGCTCACTGAAATAACTTCTAGACACTTGCCTCTCCCAACTTAATGTGTTTTAGGAATAGCTACAGGAATTCTACCTTTGTATTGCCTCGTTCCCCCTTTACCATCTAAACCATGGTGCTAGCTTTACAGCACTTCCTAGATTTTATAGCAGTCATTTGCTGCCAGGAGTCCTGGAGCATGTTGGGTTGAATGGCGCTGTTCCAGTGAGAGTGGAGTCCGCGTAGCACCAGGTCTTGCTCTCACTCATGCCAGGTGTCCCGGCCACTCAAACAGCACCTGCAGAGCGGAGCCTAGGTTCTCCTGACTCTCTCAAACAGTTGATTACTTTTCAGTATTTTGTTTTAGAATTTGTAAGATTCAAAGGCCTACATGTTTTTGCCTATAAATTTGCTTTCTTCAAATTTTACTCATGGCCACTTCAGAAAACATCAGTTTTATGTCATTAATGTCATTATCTTCTCTGTGTCCTCAGAATTCAGAATTCCTTCAGGAATATGCAGACTTACATTCATTCTATTCTTTTCCCAAAAAAGGAAGTGAGCTTCAGGGTTAAGCTGCTCCAAAGAGTGGGACGGTTTCGTGCCTTTCTAATTCCATGTTGTCTCGCCCCACAGGTTTGCCGGCTGGAGCGCCATTTGTCCACGGGGCAGTACCAGGGAACCCTCTTTGCCGATCAGCCGCTGATGTTCATCTCGCCGGCCAGCAGCCCCCCCAGGGCCAAGCTGTGTGAACTGGTACACCTGTGTGGGGGCCGAATCAGCCGAGCCCCTCGCCAGGCGGGCATCTTCATTGGGCCCTACAGCAGAAAGAAGAAAGCAGCAATCAAGTATCTGTCAGAGAAGTGGATCCTAGGTAGGAATCCAGGTGCAGAAATGAGTGTGGATCATCTAGTGGGAACACAGACAGGGAGGGCTGGCAAAGGCTCTTGCAGGTCTCAGTAGCCAATGGGCGTTCACTTGAGCCACTGTTTTATGGTCCCAGCTACGTGGACAGGTTTAGAGACAGGGAAGCTTCATGCCCATGCCCCTTCCACATGGCCTGGGAGCCTCCCAACTCATGGTCAGTCTCCATGCATCTGCCTGCAGAGGCATGTAATTATCCTACACATTCCAGCCCTTTCCTGTCACCTGAGGGGTAGTTCACAGGGGGAAAGGAAATTTTAGTAGACTTTGCCCACTTTACTTCCCTAGCTCGCCTGAAAGCCACGGTCTACCTGAAACCACCCAGAACTGTAAGCTATGGGCACAGGCCTAACTGAGCATCACCCTTAGACAGCCTCTCCTTGACAGCCTAACCCCTTCTGCTTGCAGGACTCCTGGGCAGTGCCCGGCTGTGAGGACCAGAGCCCCAGTCCCTGCTTCACCCCTCTCCTGGGCACGTCTCATGATAATTTGTTTGCTCATGTGCTCAAAGTGGTGTTAAAGGCAAAAAAAGAGCTGCATCTTTTATTTCAAAAAGCAAGTATAGTGTGACTGTAATGTGCAGGTGTGGCTTTGACTCAGTGTGCGGTTATGCCAAACACTACACGAGATTCTGAAGAGAAAGGGGTGGTACAAGACAAGCCCTGACTTTAGGAGGCTGTCATCCCACGTCTGGTGACAAGTGGGCTTCATCTGTTATGCCACCTTGGGAAGTGGGCTAAGGGAGAGTGTGGAGCCAGGATGGCCATGATGGGGGTGCGGAGGGAGGCAGGACAGCAGCATTTCTGCTGGAACTTACTGTCCTGTGATGGAGTCACATGGAACAGGATGAAGAAGGCTCGGCTGTGATGATAAGCTTCACTTCTTCCTCCATGGGGTTTTGATAAATGTTGTCGCTCAGGCTACCATAACAAAATACCACAGACTGGGTGGCTTAAACAACAAATGTTTATTTTCTCACAGTTCTGGAGGCTGGAAGTCCAGGATGAAGGTGCTAACAGGGTTGGTTTCTCCTGAGTCTCTCTCCTTGGCTTGCAGACGGCCACCTTCTCCCTGAGTCTCACATGGTCTTTCCCTTGTGCTTGGGCACCTTTGGCATTCCTTGTGTGTCCAAATCTGCTCTTATAAGGACCCCAGTCAGAGTGGATTAGGGCCCACACCAAAGACCTCATTTAAACCGATTACTTCTTTAAAGGCTGTGTCTCTAGATGCGGTCACATTCTGAGCTACTGGGGGTTAGGGCTTCAACATATGAATTTGGGGGGGACACAATTCAGCCCATAACAGTGAATGACTCCAGTTTCAACCAAGATCCTCACCTGGCTTCTTCAGAAGTACGGTTATTCTCTCCATCTCCGTCTGTCTCTTTCGACCTGCTTCCCTGTCCTCCTGTGTTCCTTACTCAGTCTCCCTTTTATGTGTTTCTGCTTCACTCTGAATTCCCAACTTCTGGCTCTTTTCACCCCTAGTTCAACAGAATCTTTTAATAGATAAGTAGATACATGTTTGTCCAAGTTACATTCAGATATTATAAGTACATATATTTTATGAATATCTTTTAAATGATTGATGGTCATCCTCTGATATATTTTAAAAGTATGGTGATCAAAAGTAATTTTTTTGCTATCTGGCACAGAGTAATTTATCTTTTGCCCAGAAACTAACTTCAAAAGAAAAAAAGTAGGGGCCGGCCCAGTGGCGCACTGGAGAGTGCGCCGCTTGGGAGCACGGCGGCGCTCCCGCTGAGGGTTCGGATCCCATGTGGAGACCGGTTCCCACTCACTGGCTGAGCGCGGTGCGGGCGCAACACCAAGGGTTGTGATCCCATTACCGGTCAGTAAAAAAGACAAAAAGGAAAAAAAAAAAAGTGAAATAGATTTTAGCTACAGTCCAAAAGCCAGGAGGCTGTTTACTCTTCTAAATGCGAAGAATATAACCTTTACAACATCCTATGTTCTGAAACAGAGGTTCTTGTTTTGTTTTTTAGAAAAATGTATGTATCAGAATGATACTGACTACAGCCCAGAATTGTGCTTTAAAAAGATGTCTCCTTCAGTTAATGGAACTGTGCACATGACTGACACCAGCAGTCCGCATCAGCAACTGGTCTTTTCAATGTTTGGAAATCATGTCCTGTGCAGAGGCCTGAATCTGGTCTGCACTGCTATTATTTGCAGGTTGGGTAACTGCTGGCCCTTCCTGCTGCTTGTGCAGTCTTGTGTACAAGTCACACTTGATTCAGATGCCCACCTAGTCCCTTGGGTTGTTTTGCCACGGCTCTCCTGCTGATGGGTTTTTCTGTAACATCCAGGCTCTGCCACTAGCTTATTCTCTGACCGGAAGCAAACTACCTTTTTGTTGCTTTGCGTTGCTTCTCCCCCCACGGATTTGTCACCCCACTTCCCCTGGTGACAGAGATGCAAAGGATTACTCAAAGCCCATCTCTACTGAACAGTGAGAGGCCCCAAAGTGGTTAATCACCCTGGGAATGCTCAAGCGAGAACCAACCCCTTCCATTTGGGAAATTAACACCGAATTGGGGTTCTCTTCCTGCATTTATTTTCCAGACCAGGAAGTTACAGGAAGAGAACAAAGGTGGGGTTATAGTTTAACAATATAGGCTGGTAACTTTCAGTGAAACAAGCCAGATGACATTCCAGTAAGGCAATTAAGTGGTCCTACCAACCACAGTTTGACCTTAGCAAACATTCCTTCTTAACAGCAATTTCTCAGTATCTTTATATAACAGTCAGTAACTAGTCTGTCTTTTGAGCCAGCAAACTGCTGTGCCACAATCTTTATCTTGCAACAGAGACTTATAGCCTGAGGGAAATTTCCAGTCCTCCGCAAGGTCAGTATTTGAAACTGCAAGCCTTTGGAAAACCAGGCCCTGTGAAGTATATTTTTAGTATATTCCACACCTTTTCTCTCTCGATCTCATTTGCTTCATCTGTAAAACAGAGTAACAACCTCCACCCTGCTTACCTCACATGATGGTCGAAGGAGCTAACACACAAGAGTGCAGAATGCCCTGCATCTGCAGCAGACACTCCTGAGCTTCGCTGGAGGACAGTGTCTGTGGCTGTGCTGGGTGGCCGCCCCTGACCATTCAGCAGAACAACATCATGTCTTTTCAAAAACGTTCCCCTCCCATTAACTTCCATTATAATAAACACTTCTCTAGACACTATTTTATTCTTGAAATGTTATTAGATTAAAATTAGAAAGATATCAAACCATTTTAAAGCACCAATTTAAAAGACAAAGTTATGGGCCGGCCCGGTGGCGCACTGGATAGTGTGCCGCTTGGGAAGCGTGGTGGCGCTCCCGCCCGAGGGTTCGGATCCCACATACAGACCGGTTCCCGCTCACTGGCTGAGCGAGGCACGGGAGCAACACCGAGGGTTGCGATCCGTTGCCAGACACGGAAAAAGACAAAAAGACAAAAAAAAAACAAAAAAAAAAGACAAAGTTATTTTATGATAATTTATACAAGGCAATACTCAGAATTTATAAATTAAATTTGATCCACCTGGAGTTGCTGTGTTGGGTACCTGGGAGTCCTGAGAGTAGTGTGGATAAAAAGTTAAAATCTGGAAAGTAACTTATTGTATCTACTTTCCGATTTGTAATTTACCATCCAAAATGAAAACTCCTGGGTATTTTAGCACCTTCATATTTACATCTCTATTTTATGGTCTTTGTTTTTGCAGACATAATAAACTCACCGGGTGTGGACACACAGGAGATTTTTTTAGCCACCAGAAACCTCTCTGAGAAGTTTCCTTTTGG
The DNA here is from genome assembly GCF_000696425.1 of Galeopterus variegatus. Classification (NCBI taxonomy): domain Eukaryota; kingdom Metazoa; phylum Chordata; class Mammalia; order Dermoptera; family Cynocephalidae; genus Galeopterus; species Galeopterus variegatus. The sequence continues at coordinate 211,086 of NW_007726860.1, read as the reverse complement.
CAGGCGAGGGGCAGGTGCAGAGGGAAAGGTGGGCACCAAAAATAAATATCTCTCCCCGGGATCTTGACATCCTAGCACTATAATCTATCAGACCAGCTTTTTATCCCTGCACTGTGTGTATCTCAAAAACAACATTTATGAGCATAAAAAGTTTGATGATGATTCTATTTATAAAAGTCTCTTCTGACCTCAGCTCGGGGTGGCCCCTTGCACTCACCAGCCTGCCCTTCTGGCCGCTTTGCATCACTGGCATGGACCAGTGAGTGAAAGTATGAAGTCACCTGATAGGGCTCACATGAAACTTAAGCCATGTCTTACTCCTTTGCTCCATGGAGGAGTTCATATGTGCCACGTTGCCTTATAATGAGGTTATTTGAACAGTCCTGATTATGTTCCCTACTCATTCCCTAGAGTCTGTTTTCTCTGAAACAGCACCAAACTTGGGCCAAGATTTTTGATGAATCATTCAACCAGAAGAAGAAATGGGGATTTTTGAGAGAGAACACACTCGTGAGCACTTGAATATGTATGAGAATACAGGAAAACAGTCAAATTCCCAGCACTAGGAAGTAAAATGTTACCTTTACCTGATAGCAGTAATGCATATTATATTTGAAAGTGTTTCCTAATTATTGTATTTCCCCCAACACTCCCACAAAATATAATTCCCATTTTACCTATCAAGACACAAAGATGCTGGGGCCTGAAGGAACTTGGGGGGCTGCAATGTGAGAGCTACAGGTGGAGCTGTGAGCCCTGCACAGCCCTCCTGGTTTGTGACTTTTGTGCTGCAGTCATTTCTGCTCATTCTTTCATTCCCCTCTCCTCCCCCGCCCCACCGGTGTTGTCATGTAAGACTGGTTTGGCCTTTCTCAAAAGACATATTTCCAGTCTCAGAAACCCTTTTATTGTCTGGGCTGTGTTCAAATGATAAGACATACGTTTATGCTATTGTGGGAGCATAATGTAGTATTCTCAATAGTGTTGCCAAAAAAAAAAAAAAAGTTCAGCCTCGGCACAATTTCCTTATAACTTATAAAGTGCATTTGATTTGAATGTCAGTGTTTTCAGAAAGACCCATGATAGCATGTGGGCCCTGCTCTTGTGGGCCTGCATCATTCAGCACTTCCACTGACAACTAACCAGAAACATGCATGGCTCTCAGATGGGGCGTTTTGTGAAACCAGGGCCATTCGGGAGGCCTCAGATCTTCGGGCTTCCTCATTAAGTAGATATGTGAGGGTTGTTCAGGATCACCCAAGTCCACATTTTCGTCGCTTAGATGAGGAACCAGTCACGGAGAGGCGAGGCTGTCTGCCACGGGTGGAGAGAATGGAGAGGAAGCTGGTCTGCCCGGGCCTGCTCCCCTTTTCACATGACTGCCCGATTTACTCTTGCCAGAGTTTCCAGACCCACTCGGAAAGTGACTGTGGAATTGTAGGACACAAGTTCAGACGATATGAAGAGTTGTTTTTGCTTTGAGTTGTTTTCAAAACAGATAAAATCTACAACGTAGAAATGAATGAAAACTAAAACTGGTGGAATTTTATAATTTCAGCTTTTCTTAAAAAATAGAACTAGTAGTATTTTTTTTTAATTAACTGCTAGCTCTTAAAATGGCATTTTAACATTAGCTTTGGAAAAATATATGGAAAGAGTGTGCTGAGAAAGTGGATTTCTGAGCTCTCCCTTTAATTGCATTGGTTGGTCAACTAATGGTTCTAGATGGTTGTCTTTGAAATTTCCTGACCATTGGATTCCTTTGTTAAGTTTACTCCAACAGAATTCAAGTCACTGGATGTGAACTTTATCAAAGATGTAAAGGTTAAAAATCTTCTTAAAGGCAGGCAGGCAAACTGGAAAATAAAAGATCCGTCTTTGCACTTTTACCAGCCAAAGGCACATTCCTCAAGCCTCACTTGAAAAACAATACGAGCACAACAGCCAGCTGTACATGCAACTCAGAATAGGAAATGCTGCAAACATGGCAACATTTTATGTCCATCAGTGAAATGGAGTTGTCAGTTTGGGAAGTCAGACTGGCCATAGCTGAGCATCTGGGTTTGACAGGAACTTTTTCAAGACTGTTTTGCTGTACACGTTCACAAAGCCCTCCCTGTTGGGGAGAACACTCTAGTGTTTAGCAAGTTCCCTGCAGCTTAGAGGGTCTGAAAGGTTCACAGACATAAGAGAAACTTCGAAGCTCTGCCTCCTGATGGGAAATTGCCAGTATTCTACTTTGTTTATTGACCTGGTTAATTGATGCTGTGAGCTATGACTGCACAAGAGGTGGGCACTGTCCATAAAAGCCACAAGGGAGGCAACAAAAGTGGAAAATCAGTTGACTGCACCAGAATTAAAGGCTTCTGTGCATCGAAGCACACAGTCAATAGAGTGAGAGGCAAGCTAAGAACAGGAGAAGGTATGTGCCAGTAATAAGATTAATATCCAGAATACATAAAGAACTCCTGCGACTCAACAACCAAAAACAAATAACCCAATTAAAAAAATGGGTGAAGAACCTGAACAAACGTTTCTCCAAAGGAAATATACAAATGTCCAATAAGTATATGAAAAGATGCTCAACATCACTAATTATTAGGGAAATGCAAATCAAAACCACAGTGATAAAGCATCTTACATCCATTACAATGGCTACTATCCAAAGCAAAAAAATAAATAAATAAATGTTGGCAAGGATGTGAAGAAATGGGGACCTTTGTGCACTGTTGATAAAATATTGTAGCCACTATGGAAAACAATGTGGTGGTTCATCAAAAAATGAAAAATAGCATTACCATATGATCTAGCAATTCCACTTCTGCATATATATCCCAAAAAAACTGAAAGCAGTGTCCCAAAGTGATGTTTGTACATCCACATTTACAGCAGCATTATTCACAGTAGACAAAAAGTGAAAGCAACCCCATGGATCAATCGATGGATGACCAGATAAACAAAATGTGGTATGTACATTCAATGGAATATTATTCAGCCTTAAAAAGGAAGGAAATTCTGATACATGCGACAGCATGGATGGACCTTGAAGACATTATGTTAAGTGAAATAAACCAGACACAAAAGAACAAATATTGTATGATTCCATTTACACGAGGAACTTAGAATAGGCAATCACAGAGAGAGAAAGTACAACAGATTACAGGGGCTGGTGGAGGGAGGCAGGGAGTGGAGAGTGATTGTTTAATGGCTATGGAGGTTGAGTTTGGGATGGTGGAAAAGTTCTGGACATTGATGGTGGTAATGGTTGCGTAGCACTGTGAATGTATTTAATGCTATTGAAGTGTACACTTAAAAATAGTTAAAATAGTGAATTTTATGTTATGTCTATCTTATCACACACAAAAAATTTTAAGACATGTATCCTAGTTTTAGTAGTAAGTTTTACCAAACATTTACAGATTATTGCAGAGAAAAACAGAGGGAAGCTACTCACTTCATTTTACAAGGCTAGCATGATCTTGACCTAATACTAGTATAAAAAAAATTATAGCAAAACTCATTTGTAAACATGGGCATAAAAATCTAAAATAAAATATTAGCAGATCAAATTTAGCAGTGTGTTTTTAAAAAAACACACACATAAACAAGTAGAGTTTAATCTAAAAATGTGAGATAAAAAAATTATAGCAAAACTCATTTGTAAACATGGGCATAAAAATCTAAAATAAAATATTAGCAGATCAAATTAAGCAGTGTGTTTTTAAAAAAACACACACATAAACAAGTAGAGTTTAATCTAAAAATGTGAGAGTAAATGAATAGCATTAAGTCTTTTTTCTAATCCACTAATTTTCTCAGTATCTTAAAAAGCATTAGAGAAAATCCACTACCCAGTCATGGCAAAAACGCTTCAAAAACTAGGAATAGGTGATAACTTTTTAAAGATATCTATAAAAAACCTACAGCAAATATTTAATGACAAAAACCTTAGTTTAGATTTAAGTCAGATACAAGATGCACAAATGCTATTATCCTTACTATTCAGCAATGTTCTAGAGTTCCCAATCAAAGAAATAAAGTAAGAAAAAAATAAAGTATAAGATGTGAAAAGAAAAGGACAAGTCATATTTGCACGTGTTACAATTGTCTACATAGAAACATCCAGGAGAATCAAGAAACTGTTATAAGTAACTCAGCAAGATTGTTCTTTATGAAAAATCAGCTCTCTGATATCATTAGGCCAGTGATAAATAATTACAAAACATAATAGAAATAATAGCAAATAATAGTTAATTCATGGCTAGCCCTGTAATAATGTCATTTTGCTCACATTTCCTAGGTGGGAATCAAAAGGTGGCATTGTGGGAGTCATTCATAAACAACAGACTGTCTTTTCCATGACATGACCCAAATCTTTCGTATACTCCTAGAAATATGTCACGTATATGAATTTCTCCGGTCAAATATCAGAGCAGAAGAAAATGTTGAAAACAGCTACGTTATTAGGCCAAGCTATTTCCTTCAAACACATCACAGGTCATCCATTCATTTACTCAGTAGAAATTTACTGAGCACCTATCATAGGCTAAGCATATTCTAGGCACTACAGGTATAGCAGCTGACAAGACATATGCAGCCCTTGCCCCTATGGGACGTACATTCTAAGGGAGAAGACAGAAAACAAAATTTTTAAAAATTCTTACATTGGTAAATGCTGTGAAGTAAATAGGGTACAAGTATGGAGAGTGACAGTGGGGTGGGCTCCTTGCTGAGGAGCTGCATTTGAGTTGAGACCCAAAGTATAGAGAGCACGGTGGACTTGTGTAGATCTACAGGACTTTAGCCTTTTGAAGGAACAGGGAGGGTAAAGGTTGGGAGGTCAGGAGAAACAAAAGGTCTAGAGGCTAAAAGGAAGGGAGAGAGGACAAAGCACTAGGAAATGAAGCCGGAGAAGTAGGAAGCTTCAAGCTAAACCACTCTGGACCATTCGAGGCCTTAATCGACAATGGGAAGAAGTTTGAATTTTGTTGTAAAAATAAATGGAAGTCACCGGAGTATTTTAAGTAGGGAAATGGACTCTGACCCATATTTATAAGTGGAAGCAGAGGGAGTGATTTTAGGCCCTTGAAGTGGTTCAGGTGATAAATGATGGTGGTCAGGGCTAGGGTCCTACGATGGAGGTGTTGTGAAGTTGTCAGGTTTTAAATATAAATTTCAGAGCCAACTGCACTTGTTCATAGATTTGATGTGGCATATTAGGGAAAGAGAAGAATGGAAGATGACCCTAGACTTGAGTTCCGAGCACCCAGAATAATGGTGGCTGAGATGTCTGGAAGCCAGGACCCAGGAAGAGGTGCTGAGGAAACTGCTTTATTCTGTCTGCTGAAAAGGAGCCTCAGAGACTACCATGTGAAAGGCAGGAGAGGCCAGGCCAGCTGGCTCTGGAGAAAAGCGAGATCACAGGATGAAAATTACACAGGGAGTAGCTCTGGGCTCATTATGAAAAAGGACTTTAGGAATATTAAGAACCTGCTGGGTTCGGAGAGGCTAGGCCAGCTGGCTCTGGAGAAAAGCGAGATCACAGGATGAAAATTACATAGGGAGTAGCTCTGGGCTCATTATGAAAAAGGACTTTAGGAATATTAAGAACCTGCTGGGTTCTACTGCTAAGGGGTACCTTAGGTAGTGAAGCCCCTGAGGCTGGGAGGCCATCATTCCACAGTGAAGGAGAGGCGATTTTCTTAGCTGAATGGACATCTGGCTGCATGGCCACTGATGTTTCTCCCAGCCCTAAAATTCCTAGCCTATTTTGATAAGCGAAGATAGAGCTCCCAATTAGGTTCCCACGTGTTCTTGAACTCTGCACCCAGTACCATTAGCCACATTTGGCTGTGGGCAGTTGGAGTTTCAGTTAAATGAAGTGACTTGCTCACCGTACACCACTGAAGAGTTAATGTTGGCAGTATGTTGATTCCATGTCCATATATATAAGACCACACAGAAGCAAGGCTAGTAAACTTTAACTTTCATGAATGTGTGCCAAGACCTGCTAAATGACATTTTTTTCTTTATTTTTAAGTGGGTTTGTGGCGGGGTTTTCAGTTTAAATTTCATGGAGCTACTTTTACTTGTTTTTCTTTATTTTTCATGGAGCTGCTTTTAGTTCGGTTTACTATTGGTACCTCTTTCCACTGGCGAGGACTGGCATTACTCTAAACATCTGTCCCATGGTCATATTTTATTGCGTGTTTGAAGATTATGCATTGGTGTGACACTGGCATTTGAAGATGTGGCTATCTTCAATGCCAAATGGACTTAGGTAGGAATCATTTTTCCTGTGTGTGTCACAGTGGGAACGTGGAGGTGTGAGGTGCTCTCTGTGCATGGCTCTTGGGCTGTTGGCCAACACTCCGTGGTCAAGTGCTCTTTCATCCTAATCCCCAATGTGCTTAATTCATGCTTGGTCACAACACCATGTGCACCTCAGTACCATTTCTCAGAAGTCCACAGGTAATTCCCCAAGCAGTCAGTCAGAGAGCTGCAGACTTTGTGCTGAGGTTACATTTAGACTTCTGTCTTACCTAAATTTAAAATTGTTAATTCTCCAGTCAGCCTTTTTCCCCACCACAGTAAATGGACAGATGATGGATGGATGGATGGATGGATGGATGGATGGATGGATGGATGGATGGATGGATGGATGGATGGATGGATGGATGGAGTGATTCTTGATTTCATGGCCAAAGAATTGAAACAATAGAGAAGCACATAGGGTACCCCAATCTTTCTACCCTTCCTTAAAGTAACTACAATAAAAATGGAAGTGTATCTTCCAGATTTAAAAAAAAAAAACATATTTACATAGAAATAAATGTATACAAGCAATAGATATTGTTGGGGGATTTGTTTTTGTACAGGTAGATCACACATTTTTCCGTGAGTTTTAATTTAACCCTGTCTAGAAGATCCTTCCAATTTAACACATAAACAGCTACTTCAGTCTTTGGAGGTATTGTAATTAATTTATGCACCCCCAATTATTAGACATTTTGTGTCATTTACACTGTTTATTTTAAACTCTGTGTGTGTGTTTTAATTGGAACAATTTAAATTCAATTTTAAGAGATTGTCTTGAGCTATAATTATTTTACCCCAATCCCAGGCATGAGTGTCTTTAGAAAATAGATACATAGTAATCAAATTACTGTGCCGTAGGGTATGTGTACTTTAAATATTGATATATAACTGACAGTATATGAATTCCTATTTCCCCACATCCTTACTAATACTGGACATTACCCATATTTTCAGTGTTTGGTGATCTGATGAATTAATACAAATAGATGTCACTATTTAATTTGTAGTTCCATGATTACTGAATTACTCGTGAGTGTGACTATCTTAGAGAGGGGATTTGTATTTCATGAATTGCCTGTCCTTACTCCCTACCTACTTTTAAATTGGGTTGTTTCTTTTTTTCACACTGTTTTGCAATATTTATATAATAAGGCCACTAATCTTTGGTTATAAATGTTATAAATTTTTCTCTGTCTCTGGTGTTTAACTTTATTTATGGTGTCTTCAGTATTACAGAGGTTTTAATTTTTAATTTTTTTTTATAAGATCAAATACCTCTTTTTCTCTATCACATCTAAATTTAGTGGTTTTGTTTAGGAGGAGCTTTCCCACCCCCTGAGCTTTAAAAGTAGTCTTCTGTATCTCCTATTTATAGTTTTTGTTTTAATGTTTAGATCTTTAATCCATCTGCAGTTTATTGATTTTATGATGTGAGGAGACCATGTCATTTTTTTAATAACTTGTCTATTTTCCACTGATTTATAATGCGTTCTTTGAATCATCTCTTATATTGCTGTATAGGTATGGGTTTGTTTCTAGTTATTCCCTTCTGTTGTTCTGTTCGTCTGTTCTGTGCTAGTAACATACTGTTTTACTACTGTAATTGTATACTGTATAGGTATGGGTTTGTTTCTAGCTATTCTCTCTGTTGTTCTGTTCGTCTGTTCTGTGCTAGTAACATACTGTTTTACTACTGTAATTGTATAGACTGTATTGGTATCTGTGAATGTCAGATTCTCTGTCATTATTCCACTTTTTCAAAATTGTCTTCCTGTGCATTCTCTTTCATATAAACTTTAAAATAAACACGTGAGTTTTCTTTTTAAAAAGTTTGAAATTTGGGGCATATGTTGAATTTCTAGACTAATTAGGAAAAAGCATCCTTTCTGTAGTTTTTCTGACTTTCAAAAATGATATTCAGGCAGAAATCTAAGTGTAAAATTTGAATTTATAGAGTTTTTACAACCTGGAAGAAAATATAGCTGAATTACTTTATAACCTGGGTATAAGGAAAGGCTCGCTTACCTATGACGCAAAGTCTAGATGCAATAAAACAAAATATTGATATAATTATAAGACATAAAAAAAATAAAATGTTTGCGTGGCAAAAGTTTGTGTAAGAAGAGTCAAAAGGCAAATAAATGACAAACTAAGAGAAGATATATTCAACATATATCACAAATTAAGGACCAATATTAAAATGTAAGTCGTATCAATACCTACTTCACTGTTGTGAAGAAAATTAAGTGGTATGCCTCATGCTAATTGTTATAATTACATATATTATTATTTATAATACAATTATATAAATATATATGTAAAGCAAAAGTTAGTATTCTTTCCTTCTGAAAGCCATCTGAGAGTCCTTCACCAGGTCAGACTAGTTTTTCTTTCATTTTTTCTATATACATAGAATATATCCATTTTTTCTTCTTTATACCATACAGCCGTCATGGCTTTTCATCTTTCACCACTCATCAGTGTGACTTCTTAAGGTCCTTCAAATATAAATTTATAATTATATAATTGTAATTATAACTGTATAATTGAACAGTAATTGTAATCATTAATTTAATTCACCTTGTAACCCATTCAGTGCTGACAATCGATTGTGTTTCGCTTTCATTCTAACAGCAAGAATAGAACTGAGAGCAGTGAACTTTCAAGAATTAAGGAAATAGTAAGGGAGTGTTTCCAGCCAGCCAGTGGGCACACCTGTAACATATACATGTACATATACATATACATATACATATACATATACGTATATGAGATCATATTTTAAAAATCTTAAATGGTCAAGAGCTGCATTGTCCTTATGACTACCTGTCCATATAGCATATATGACTTATAAATGCAAACTGCTTTTCTCTCTACCTAGATTCGATCACTCAGCACAAGGTCTGTGCCTCTGAAGACTACCTATTGCTGCCATGATGGAGACACCATCCCACGTGGCACTGCAGACAGCTCGCAAAGCTTTGGATATTCAAGTGAGAAACAGCTGCGAAGAGAAGGAACTGACATTTAAGGCTGACTTTTTATATCATCATGTTTGCCTGTGTATGTTGTGGTTTTTATTTTAAGACTCCTTTGTGTGATTTCCCAATGACTGAATTTGTTTCAGAAAGGGGTTGGCCAGTCCTATCTGGGCCTTTTCTACATAATGTCCCTCTTTGTATCTTAGTAATAATCGTAATTAAAAGGTTACAGAACCTTTGTCATTAAAGCAGTGTAGTGCCAAATAAAAAGTGGAAATTTAAATCATTTTATTGCTGAGAACAATCAAAGAATGCTCTAAGTCTCTTGACTTGGACTCCAAGGTCTTTATTAATATACTAGATATGAAGGACATTCATCAGTTATCACGGTTACTTTTATGTATCTGAAATTCTTCTGAAAGTGATTAGGGAAGGCAGGGTGGGGAGTACTGTACAGTGATAATCGGTGTCCTCCGAGTGGCCCTGCTTCTCCAGGCTTAGTTCGTGGTGAGCAGAGGACTACTACCCAGAGGTCACAGCCTGCACTGCTGCTTTGGTGCTTGCTGTCCACCAGATGAAACTGGCTGGTGGGGCCAAAATGTAGACACACTCACTGGTCAGTCACCTTCTAACCAAGAGAAATGACAAATTTCAGTGGGGTTGAAGTTGCCACTGAGACCTCATCATGATTCTATTTCCTCTCTGTGTTATTTATCTATTGCTATCTCAGCTGTTGTTTCCACCTCAAATACATTTCAAGTCCCTCAGCAAGTATAATGGATCAATTTTTAGACTAAACCTTTGAGAAAGCAGTTAGCAATGCAACTGGAAATAATGAAGGGTTTTCACTTGGTTTTAAAATAATATATACACCCAAATAATCCCCTCGTGACACTCAGCCTCCAGCAACAGTTGAACTTCAACACAATTCAGTGGTCCTAAATCTGTTCTCTTCATGTTGTAAACCCTGCTTCTCTATACCCACAAGCATCCTGGGCTTGGCTGCGTCTCCGTTCAGGTACTTTGGCAGAGCTCCCATAGCACCACAGCATCCTAAGGAGGGTGATGAAAACTGTGCTGACTCACACTGGGAACAAGCCACAAGATCTCCCATCTGCCCACCTCCACAGCCACATGGTACCACCCTTGCCTTCTGTCCAGCGATCTGCATCCTCAGTGCTAAGTCTGATGCCTGATGCTAACCAGCTAGTGGTCGGTCAGGAGTCTCTAAAAGCTAAGATTTTATGAGGATTGACTTGTGGTAGGCATCACACCATGTATTTTATGTGTGGTAGCTCATTTTATCCTCACAACAACCCTATGAGTTAGTTACAACAGCTCTGCAATCCCTTACCCAAAACACAGGGCTAAAAGTTCTCAGAATTCTGAATTTTTTAAAAATTTTGAAAGGTGTATGGCTCTCACCACTTTTATTCAACATTTTATAGAGATTCTACCCAGAAAAGAAGGCAAGAAAAAGAAATTAAAAGCATACAGATTGGAAGTGAAGAAGTGAAATCTTTATTCTCAGATTACATTATAGTATATATAGAAATTATAAGGAATCCCCCCCAAAAAACTAGAATTTATAGAAAGTTTAGCAAGATTATGGGATACAAAATCAATATTCAAAACTAACTGAATTGTATTGTGTTTTTATATTATCAATAAGCAATTCAAAATGAAATTAAGGGGCTGAGCCTGTAGCGCACGTGGGTTCGGATCCTATACAGGGATGACAGGCGCGCTCACAGCACTCACTGGCTGAGCGCAGTGCGGCCAGTCTCAAAAAGGACAAAAAAAAAAAAAAATGAAATTAATAATGGAATTTCATTTACAATAGCACCTAAAAATAAACAGAACAGGAATAAATTTGACAAAAGAAGTGTACACCTGTACACTGAAACCTACAAAACATTGCTGAGAGAAATTAAAGGTCTAAATAAATGGAGAAACATATGAAGTTCATGGATTAGAAGGCATAATACAGTTAAGGTGGCATTTCTTTTCAAATTGATCTATAGAGTCATTGCAATCACCATCAAAACCCCAGGTGGCTTTTTTGTGGAATTTGAAAAGCTGGTGCTAGAATTAATAAGAAAATGCAAAGAACCTCTAGCAGACAAACCAATTAAAAAAAAGAAAAGAATAAAGTGGAGGGATGTATAGTACCTGGTTTCAAAACTGACTGGAGAAATACAGCAATCGCACAGCGAAATGTTGGCATAAAAGTAGATATGTGGACCAAGGGAGCCAAAGACGTGTGAAGGCCCATATTGATGGTCCTTTGATTTTCAAAAAATGTGCCAAGTCAATTCAATTTAGTGAGATATTCTTTTCAACAAATGCTGGAAAAAGAAAAAAGGAAAAAAAAAAAAAGCACTTAAATTCTTATCTCACACGATACACAAAAAATAACTCAAAATGAACCAAAAACATAAGACAGGGATTCTCAGCCTAAGCACTATTGACCTTTTAGACCAGAGAATTCTTTGCCATGGGGGCTGTCCTGTGCATTGTAAGATGTTTAGCAGCATCTCCGGCCTCTACCTATTAGATGCCAGTAACTCACCCCTCCCAGTTGTGACAATCCAAAATGTCTCTAGATAATCCCAAATGTCTTCTGGAGAGCAAAATTGTTCCCAGTTGAGAACCAGTGTCCTAATGTGAGAACTAAAATTTTAAAATGTCTAGAAGAAATCATAGCAGGACATCTTTCTGACTTTAGGTTATGCAAAGATTTTTTAGAGACGACGCTAAATGCACAATTCATTAAAAAGTAAGTTGGACTTCATCAAAATTTAAAAATTTTTGCTCTTAGAAGGAACCATTTAAAAAAATGAAAAGAGGCTAGATAGAGCTCAGGGGAAGAGGAGAGACCCATGGAGTTCACAAAGGCAGGAAAAGCCACAATGAGAGAAAGAAAGTACCAGTCCCAACATTTCGAGCCCTGGCTGCTTCCAAGCTGGCCCTGGTGAGCACAAGGAGCAAGAGCTGGCAAAAGCCTCAGCTGTGCCCTTTGTATGAAGTTGGAGGCAGCAGGGAAAAGAGGGCCTTGGTGGCCCCCAGGCCAGCAAGACCACTAACGGGGTTCCTGTGGACCCACATAGGAGCAAGAGGCCACAGACAACTGAAAAAAGGAGCTACTCAGAGGCCAGTGAGTTATCACAAGGAACCAATGCATGGCCCGTCCCAGGGTGGAGGGAAAGTGAAGATAAATAATCAGGGTCCCTCGAGGGTACAGAGTCTTGCCAAGCATTTGATGTAAATGTGCACATGCGCCCAGGTGTTCCTTGGTTATTGTCTAATGTAATTGCGTATGTGCTCGCAAGTGTCCTGGGTTATCAGACTTGAGTATAAAGGATGAGTGGCTCTGATCTATGGGCCCCTCCACCCAGCCCCCGGGGGGGCCAAGGGGAGGCCTGTACTGCCACTGGAGGCGGTGGCTGCTGCTGCATCTGCTGGGGGCTGCTGTAAGCTGCTTCCATTGCTGATAAAGCTGAAGACTGAGCTCGTGTAATCTGCCATTCGTTCCAGGGATCTTTCCCAATTACCTAGCATGGATTGCATGTGAAGGGTCTGGTGACCAAGCCAGGCATGTGAGGGGTCTGTGACCCAGTCTGTACAACAGGTTTGAAGGATCTGTGGGCCCAAACCCCTAATCCTGACAATACAAATGGAAAACTTAGTGTAACTAAGTAATGAAACATTTTGGTTTTAGTTGTGAATTGCCTAGAGATACAATTGGCCTAGTCACTTAGCAATACACATGGGAAGTGTTTGGAGTGTGGGAGGTTGGGGAGAAGGGACGACCGAGGAACACTGGAGCACACCATGGACAGCTGATCTGCCCCCCAGTCAGCACAGGCCACTCAGTGTAGACTAGTGTTGGGCTAGGTCACAGGCGCTTCAAACCTGTTGTCAGGATAGGTCACAGATCCTTCAAACCCATTCTGTGCAGTCTGGGTCACAAACCCCTCTTATGCAGGGTGAGTCACAGACCCCTCATGTGAAGGTCATGAGCTAGGTAAAAGATCCTAGGAGCCACTGGCAAAGTTGACATGCTTTATTTGAACGTGAGCTCAGCCCCTAGCCTCCTCAGCAGCAGCAGCAGCCCCTTGGTGGCCTCCCAGGGGCCCTGTGGATCTGAGCTGTTTGTCCTTTATACTTAAGTCAGATAACCCAGGGACACCTGGGTGCAAGTCAGATAACCAAGGAACACCCGGGGACACATGCACAATTACATCAGACAATAGCCAAGGAACACTTGGGCACACGTGTACAGTTAACATATTTACATCAAACAGGCTAGGTCCATGCTCGGCAAAATTCCAAACAGCTGAGGGAACCTGACCGTTTTTCATTTTCCTTACAACTGGTCAGGAATACAGAACTGCAAGGGGTGCAGTTTGCTGAAAAGACGCAGGCACAGACCAGAGTTTCCACACAACCCAGGTGCACCAGACCTCATGAGACCCAGAAGTGCTTACAGGGTCAACAGCTGAAACCCAAGCTGCACAAAAAAGCCTTCCCCAGAGAATCAGCAGCAAAGCAGCAATTTAACTCAACCACCAGGCCCGTGTGCTGGTTCCCACAAGAAGTTCTCCCACTTTAGAAGTAAGCAAAGGACAACAAATTAGTTCCAGTGCAGAGTTTAAGTGGTGGGAACAGCAAATAATCCAACAAGGAACTGAAAGAAAAAACAAAAACCCCACAGATCAGAGACAAAGTTTGATACTAACCAGTAAAGGTCTAACACCACCAAAGAACACCTATAAAACCTAGAAGGACTGGAAGCCCCCCAGGCTCGCAAGTTGGGGAGTGGGGAGGGCTGGGGGCCTCAGCCACGCCCCCCTGATGACTGCAACCAGCCCAGTGACAACTACTGAGCCACCGCTGAAAGTGCTCTGGGCTCCTCTGTTGGAATGAGGGGGGTGCCACAGATCTTGACCATGCCCTCCCTCCTTCCTCTTCCCACCCTATACCCCCACCCCTTTCCCTCTCCCTCTCTCCACCAGCTGCTCTGCAACAACATCTTAGAATGTAAAAATAATAATAATAATAAA